>NC_063256.1:23902380-24202380 GCF_019578655.1 Ricinus communis
ACCTTAAATGGGTTAATCTTATAATATGAGGAAAAACTCTATAAAGGGTATATTTTTTATGTAATGTAATAATCTTGTAAGCGTGTCTATTTATAAATTTGAGAAAATAACCTCATTATAGCGCTAATAATTTAATATGGAAAGCGACACGTAAAGGTAGTATATTTATCAATCTAAGAAGATAACCTAGTAAAGCGTGTATATTTATAAATGTGAGAAAACAACCTCATAAAAATGGCGTAATGCGAGTGCAGAAAACGGTCTCATTAGAGGGATAAATTTTTAATATGAGAAAACAACACCGTAAGAGGGATATATTTTAAATATTGAAAATAACCCCATAATATGGAGATATTTATCAATTGGAAAATAACCCTGTAATTTTAGTATATTTGTGAGTATGAAAACAACCCCTTAAATGGGTTAATTTTATAAAATGAGAAAATAAATCCGTAAAGGGGTATATTTGTCGATGTGAAAATAACTCCGTAAAATGTGTATAATTATGAATTTGAAAACAACTCCATAATAGTGCTAATAATTTAATATAAGACAACAACCTCGTAAATGTGGTATATCTATCAATATAAAGAAAATAACCTAAAATAAGCGTGTATATTTATGAATCCGAGAAAACAACCGCATAAAAGTAGTATAGTGCGGGTTTGGAAAACATTGTAGAAGGTGTAAATTTTTAAATATAGAAAAGAAACTTCGTATCTGAGGATATTATCAGATCGGAGAAATAACCCGTAATTTTTGGTAAATTTGTGGGTATGAGAAAACAACCCTTTAAATGGGTCAATTTTATAATATAAGAGACAAGCGTCGTAAAGGGTTGTGTTGTCGATATAAGAAAATAACCGTGTAAAACATGTATATTTATTAATTTGAAACAATCCCATAATAGTACTAATAATCTAATATGAAATGATCCCGTAAAAGTGGTATATTTTTTCATATAAGAAAATAACCCATAATCCAGTGTATATTGATGGGTATGAGAAAACAACTCCGTAAAAGTAGTGTAATTTCGGTGTAAGAACGACCTCATAAAGGGATAAATTTTTAAAATGTAAAAGCAGACTCGTAGAAAGGAGTAAATTTTTAATATGTGAAAAAACAACCCCGTAATCTGGGATATTTATAAATTTGAGAAAATAACCTAAAATCATTGTGGTATATTGGTGAGTATGAGAAAACAACACCTTAAATGGGTTAATTTTATAATATGAAAATAATCCATAAAAGGGGTATATTTTTATGTAAATGTGATCCATAAAGCGTGTATATTTATGAATTTGAAAAAACAACCCCATTATAGCGCTAATAATTTAATATGAGAAAACGACACCGTAAAAGTAGTATATTTATCAATATAAGAAAATAACCTAGTAAAATGTGTATATTTATTAATTTGAGAAAACAACCCCATAAAAATAGTGTAATTGCGAGTATGATAAAACAGCCTCGTAGAAGGGATAAATTTTTTAATATGAGAAAACAAAACCGTAAGAGGGGTATACTTATAAATATTAGTAAACAACCCCGTAATTTTAGTATATTTGTGAGTATTAGATAACAACCCCTTAAATGGGTTAATTTTATAAAATGAGAAAACAACCCCATAAAATGGGTATATTTGTCGATATAAGAAAATAATTCCGTAAAACGTGTATATTTATGGATTTGAGAAAACAACTCCATAAAAGTGCTAATAATTTAATATGAGACAACGACCCCGTAAAAGTGGTATATCTATCAATATAAGAAAATAACCCCGTAAAAAACATGTATTTTTATGAATTTGAGAAAACAACCCCGTAAAAGTAGTGTAATTGCAGTGCGAAATCATTACACCGTGAAGGCGTAAATTTTAAATATGAGAAAAAATCACATGTCGGGGATATTTATCGGTCGGAGAAAATAACCTCGTAATTTTGGTAAATTTGTGAGTATGAGAAAACAACTCCTTAAATGGGTTAATTTTATAATATGAGAAAACAACCCTATAAAAGGGGTGTATTTGTCGATATAAGAAAATCACCGCATAAAACATGTATATTTATGAATTTGAGAAAACAATCCCATAATAGTACTAATAATTTAATATGAGAAACCGACCCCGTAAAGTGGTATATTTATGATGAAAATAACCCTGGTAAAATGTGTATATTTATGAGTATGAGAAAATAATCCCGTAAAAGTAGTGTAATTTGGTGTAAGCGATATAAATGAAGGGATAAAGTTTTTAAAATCGGAAAAGCAGACTCGTGAAGGGGTAAATTCTTTAATATATTAAAACAACCCCGTGTCGAGGATATTTATGAATCGAGTAAATAACCTAATCATTGTGGTATATTGGTGAGCATGAAAACAACACCTTAAATGGGTTAATTTTATAATATGAGAAAACAACCACATAAAGCGGTATATTTTCGATATAAGAAAATAATCCCGTAAAACGTGTATATTTATGAATTTGAGAAAACAACCCCATTATAGTTATCACGACCGTCAAACCAGACTGTAGCCGGACTAGGGATGAGTGAGCATAAAACCACCAGAATCTCGTAGTATGCATGGTATTCACTAACTCAAACAAAATGTGATCCGGACTCGACCATTGGCACATTTCCACAGTTAACAACTAGCCATCGGATACTACATTTAAAATTTGGTGTGCCGGCATGAATAGGCAAGACACAATTTACTAGCCATTATAAAATGATAAATTTGAAATTTCACTGCGGAGATTCTAGAAATTTTAAATGTCAACATATACCAATAAAATCAATTCTGATTAACCCGAGATGAAGGAATCGGACTACTAAATGAAAGAGCTGCGGAAAGCTAACAACACACGAAAAGCGATTGAAATTGGGCTATCACTCTAGAGTGAGTTAAAATCATATATCCCAAAACAAATACAAACACTTGATAGAATATTTGTTTAATTTAAAATAAAATATTAAGTCATGCAAAACCGTGTCACGCTTCTTATAAAATAAATTTTACATCTTGGGACGGAGTACCTCGGTAGAACCTAATCCCCATTACTAGTAGCTTTAGTCTTCGGCTCTCTCGTTCGATAGAGCGGCACCCGGAGAATGAAGCTCGACCGGAGTCATAAATTCGGTCGGTCCTTAAATTTCCAATAAAGTCGCTTGAGAGCAATGCTTTCGACTAGGGGCTTCTCGGCAAACTCACTTTACTCGGCTAGAGTTAAACTCGACCGGGCAAGTCCTAAATTTACCTTAAAAATTTATCTTTTACTATTTGTCTCGATTTATCTTAGGGTGCGCCATGATCACGATCTGATCCATCGGTGTAGTGTTCTCTCTTCTTTGTCTCATCCAGGGTCAACATGCATTCACAGTAGTATTGATGTGAAAAATGATACATATATGAATAGTAATTAAATGAATAATTAAAATATTAAATCATTTAATGAGAACTATCACATAAAATCTTAGCATGACACATGTAAATAGATACATGACTTTAACTCACAGTTCTGACGACCTCCTAGCTCTGCTCCGTTACCGGATGGGCGGCCAGGTGTGGTTGCTCGACGGCAGTCGACTCGGTTGACTGCGCCTCCAGTGCGGTCCGATTGACAATCAAATGCTCGTCTGATTGAAACAACAGCTGATGATGATTCCATTTTCGATCCGAACTCCGATCATCCGGAGAAATTTACGGACAATCTCGGCCATCGATTTTCAAACAGAGTTTGATCGCCGCGAAACTAGTGCCATTGGAAAGCTTGAGCTAGGAGGAGTTCGGATATGCCCTCCGATCGGCTATCCCTCGCCGGAACTCACCGAAAAAGCCCGAAGTTGGCTACATCTGTCTTTAGATTCGATACTTGTGCGTGTATATATATATATATATATATATATATATATATATTTAATTACTCACAATAACATTTAATATAAAATTTAAAAATAAATCTAAAATAATATCAGTAAAACTAAAACTAAAGATAACAATGTTGGAGTTCTTTTCAGAATGAGCTTTCAAATCGAAATTTCAATACTTAACTGTTGCTAGTAATTAGAAAAATATCGAATTTATGAAAATATATAATAATCTTTTAAAAATTAAAATTGTCCAAATTAAATCAAAGATGACAACATTAAATTAATGCAGAAAATATAAAGAAAGTAATAAAGAAAATATTATATATACACTAACAATATTGGTCATCTTCGAACGCCTCTACTTCCACAGCAGAAAAAGAGAGTAAAAAAATAGCAGAGAAAATAGCCAGCAGGAAAGAAGCCTTAGAATTCATTATTCTTGTTTTCTCTTCTTTCTTTCTTAAATTTAATTTTTTGATTTTTTTGCTCTGTTGTTGCAAGTATTTGGTGCAGTAAAACTTATTGCTTTTCTCATAGTTGTTGCCTTTTATTTATACTGAAAAGAAAGCTACAAATAAGGACTCATGACCGTTCTACTTCCCATGCATGCCATATTCAATTAATTAGCAAACTCTAAACACTAGGTCAAAAGTAACCAACATCTATTAGCTAAAAAACACATTGAAATTAGAACTTCTAGAATGCAGGCTTATCCAACAAATCACCCTCTTAAACACTGCTGTTGATTCGAACAAGGCGAGCTTAAGTGCATCGATGAACTTGTTCGAGCCAATGCCTTTGTTAGAATATCAGCTAGCGCCCTTCGGTGCGATGTGATCAACATCCATTTCCCGATCTCGATACACTCCGGATAAAATGAAATTTTGTGTCAATGTGCTTGCTCCTCGCATGATACTGCGTTCTTGCAAAGCGCGGCCATGACTTGTTATCCACTAGTAGTTTGAAGCTCAGTTCTTGTGTGAGCTAGCGAAGCGCATTGGCATCTTGCGATTCTGCCATAGCAGCGTACGACTCACGGGGCGATGAAAACAATCTTACATACGAGAAGTCCATGTCACTATCTTTGTTCCCGTGAAAGCTATCACGAGGTGCTCTTACGGTCATCGATATCGTGAGGTCATTGTGCTTAATCAATGCCACTTTTCTCCACTGTCTTGTAACAACACGTGGCTTGTACCTTGTATGCCTTTCAATACTCGCCCAATGCCGCTTGATGTGTGCTTGGCGCAGCTCCATGCATCGGCTTAATCCTACAGGCAATGTCCGGGCAGCGTGTTGACCAGGAATGGAGGCTACCGATTACACTCTGATACTTTATTGTGTCCACTGCAGCGCTCCCATCCTTCTTGCTTAGACGGAGTCGATTCTCCATTAGCGTGTGACACGGGTTACAGCACCCATGCCGGTGAACTCTAAAATCTTTGCTGCGTATGGTCCCTGGCACATCGTGATTTCATCATTGCCTTGACACACCTCGATTCCCAAGTAATAACTAAGAAGACCGAGATCTCTCATCTTAAACACCTGCTGCATTTGTGTTTTGAACTTGACAATTTCTTGAACACTTGTCCCCGTAATGATTAAATCATCCACATAAACACCCATAAGCAGAAAAGATTGAGCTGTACCTTTCCTATAGACAGCATGCTCGAGCTGGCTTTTCGTGAACCCAAGTGAGATGAGGGAGGCTTCTAGCTTTGAGTTCCATGCTCTCGGTGCTTGTCGGAGCCCATACAATGCCTTGCTTAGCTTGAGTACTTTTCCATTATTGGCGTTGTCGACAAAGCCTGGCAGTTGCTGGACGTAGACTTCTTCAGCAAGGTCGCCATTCAAGAATGCCGATTTCACGTCCATGTGGTGCACCTGCCATTTTCCATGTGCGGCGAGTGCTAGCAACAGTCGCACTGTCTCCATCCTTACCATGGGAGCAAAAACTTCCTCAAAGTCCACTCCCTGACACTGAGCGTACCCATTGGCGACGAGCCTTGCCTTTTGCTTCATGATGTTACCGGCGGGATCTTTTTTTACTTTAAATACCCACTTGAGCCCCATGGCGTGGTGGTTCACCGGAAGTGATGCGAACTCCCACGTCTTGTTGTCAACGATTGACTTCATCTCTTCCTCTATAGCACTCCTCCAAGACACATCTACAAGTGCAACTTCCACGCTCGCCAGCTCCTTCGCTGACAAGAGATAGTGACTATTTTCTTCAACATTTGTTATCTCATCGGTGGTATTGTACAAGTCCGAGATTCACCGGTATCGCCGAGGTCCTGAGTTGGTGTCGAGATTGTCATCGTGTGTAGGTGGTTTAGCCTACTAAACCTGCATCTGAATGGGCATGGGTGTTCGCGACTCGACTTAGGTGTGGTATTTCGAGTTCTAGGTGTGCGTGGTGCACTGTTATTCGCTCGGTCTCCATTGAGTGAAACCACGTGAGCGTGGTGGCCCGCTATTGTCTCCGAGCTCGATGTCTCCCAATTCCAGGTGCGGCCCTCCTCAAAGACAACATTTCTCGTCACGTACAGCCGCTTCTCTGCCGGGTCATAAACCCCGTAAGCCTTTGCACCATCCTCGTAGACTATGAACACTCCCAACATCGAGCGATCTGCAAGCTTGTGCATTCCTGGTCCGACTCTCTTAACATGTGCGACACATCTGAAGGTTCTCAGATGGTGCATGCTCGGCTTCTTCTTGTGCCACGCTTCATAGGGTGTCATGTCGTCCAAACTTCTCGTCGGCGCGCAGTTGAGAAGGTATGCTGCAGTTCTCACAACCTCTCCCAAAACATTCCGGGCACAGCCATCGACTTCATAAAACATCGAGCCATTTCAACCACCGTTTGATTTTGCCTCTCCACAACGCTGTTTTGTTGCGGCGAGTAAGGTACTGCGGTGTTGTGCTTAATGCCATTCTCCTTGCAGAACTCCATAAATTCGCTAAAGTTGAACTCTCTGCTGCTATCAGAATGGAACGCGAGCAATTTGCACTCACGTTCTGCCTCAGTTACTGCCTTTGATCTTTTTGAAACACTGGAATGCCTCATCTTTCATCCTGAGCAACTTAATCCACATAAATCGACTAAAATCATCAACTATGAGTAGAAAGTACCTTTTACCGCCTGCGGTTGTTAGAGTGATTGGGCCGCACAAGTCACTGTAGACTAGTTCTAGTGGACGCCGTGCGTGGAACTTTGAAGTCTGAGGAAACGACATTCTATGTTGCTTTGCACATCCGTCATAGAGTTCCTCCACGTGTTTGATGTAGGGAATGCCCCGTACCATCTCTTTACGCGAAAGATTGTGCAGTGCTTGAAAGTGGAGATGCTCGAAATGGGCATGCCAAAGCCAAGCAACGTTGTCCTTCTACATCACTAGACTCACAGGCGCCGTAAGGTTCAGACTTAGCGTATAGAGTCGGTTGCATGCGCGTGATACCCGTGTGAGTACTTTACGTGTTCGATCAAGAATACAAAGCACCCCACCTTCGATGATGATTTTGCAACCATTTTCATCAAGCTGCCCAAGTGAGATGATGTTGCTCCGCAGGCTCGGGATATAATATACATCGGAGAGGACATGGTGGTCGCCGGTGAAACACTCAAACATGACCGTGCCTCTGCCACATATGTTCACCACTGAGCCGTCGCCGAATCGCATCGTGCCATGCACTGTTTCATCGAGGGTCCTGAATGCTTTTTTTTCGCCGGTCATGTGACTGCTGGTGCCGGTGTCGAGATACCATACGCCTTCAGTTGCAGCCACGGGCATCACCTTCTCTTCGTTCAGGTACATTGCCGGAGGTGTGTCGTCGAC
This sequence comes from Ricinus communis, assembly GCF_019578655.1. Taxonomy (NCBI): domain Eukaryota; kingdom Viridiplantae; phylum Streptophyta; class Magnoliopsida; order Malpighiales; family Euphorbiaceae; genus Ricinus; species Ricinus communis. The sequence continues at coordinate 23,910,086 of NC_063256.1, forward strand.
ACCTTGTGCCAACTGTAATACCCAATTAGTTTGAAATTTTAAGAATTAATTAAGTAAATTATTTGAAGGGTAGATTATATTTTGGTTATTCTAATTTTTCCCCAATGTATATGTATATGTATAAATAGAATTATATATATTGGAAAATTTTGGAAGAAATTGTAAAGGATGTTTTTATAAAAGAATTCTGGAGAAATTGGTATTTTAATTAACTTATGGTATTAAAATTTAAGTTGGAAAATAATTAGTAATTTGGTTATTTAATTTAATTGTATGTTAGGACTAAATTGGAAATTTATTTTGGAATAAGGATTAAAAGTATAATTTTATTTTTATGGGGGTTATAATGGAAATTTGTGAGTTTGGTATTTTTGTAAATAAATATGTCAGTCAGGGGTATTTATGTAATTGTGTATTTTCAATAATTTTAATTTGACCCAAATTAAATAGTTAGGGGCTTAATTGAAAGGCTAAAAGAAAGTTTAGGGGTTAAATTAGAATTTTGATGGATGGAATTGTAAGTAATTAAGAAAGTTGAGGGACCAAATTGTGATAAGGAAAAGTTTGGGGGCTTAATGTCGATATTGAAAGAAAGAAAGAAGGAATGGAATCGGGAAGAAGAAGAAAAGAGAGCGGATGTCGGGGGAGAGAGAGCGGAGGAAGGAGCTACGGCATCAGGGCCGTCCGTCCGGGCCTTGAGGTGGCCGTGGCTGACGTCGTGGCGTGGCAGTGTACCAATGAGCGACGATGCTTGGTCGCGAGGAAGATAAAGCTTCCTTGCCGTCTGAACCGCGTCGATGGCGATCTTAGTCGATCGACTCCTCTCGGCCTTAGCTTTGTTTTGGCGGCGGTGTCGACAATGGTGGCCGGAAACAGAGGTTCAGCGGTGGAGAGAGAAAATGGAGCAGCAAGGGTTTTGGATTTTCGGCAAGCTCCGGTAGACTATGGACGATCAAGGACATATCGACTCTTCTTGGCTCGAAGCTTCCATGATGGCACCGATTTTGTGGTGATCGGGCCGTTTGCAAATCGGCGGTAGAGATCGTCAAATCTCCGGATGATCGGGTGTCAGATCGGAAAATCGGAAGCGAGGATCGTCATCAGTGCGTCGTTGTGAGTCCGATGGTGTGTTTGGATCGTCGATCGGACTCCAGCGTCCAGAGGCGAGTCGACCGAGCGACCGAGCGTCTCGGTAATTTTCTCTGGCCCGTTAATTTTGAAACTCTTGGTTTAATTGTGTGTCTATTGGATTATATTGAGTATTTGATGATATTTGTGAGTCAAAAATAATTGTCTATCAGTTTGCCTGCCTCGTATATTGTGTTGTATGGCGGAGTCGGGAAATAGTGAAGTTTGGGGACCCGACTCCCATTGTTTGAATTGTTGGATATTTGAAGTGTTTTCTGGCAGGTCCTGGACCCGTTTTTACGGGGGGGGGTAATGTCCGTGTGGTAGGGGAGGTTCTGCCATATTTTCGGTAGAATTCTCCCGAGTCGAGATTCTTAGACAGTCAGTTCTAGGAGTGTAGACCTAGGATTAATGATTGATTGTTTCAGCATTTTGATAAATTGTTTTCCGTAATTAGATGATCTGTCTGTTCGGCTCGCTCCAATCGAGGCACCGGAGCAGAGTTAGGAGGTCGTCAAACCAGTGAGTTAAAGTCATATATCGCTTATGCACATGTCATACATAAAATTTGATTTGCTACTGTAATTGTTCATTTGTAATTCCAATTATTCATTTAATTACTATTATATGCATAATGCTTTTTAATTACTATTTAAATATGTTCTCCCTTTATCACCAATTTTAATATTGCATGATGACTCGGGATGAGGCTTTAGTAGAACAGGCCACCTGATGGGTTACATCAGGACCGCTGATGGGTACTAGTCGTGTTAGCTACAATCTAAGGCAGTGTACCTATCGATGCAGTCTAGCACTAATGGCGAGTATCAAGGTCGTATTACTCGGGAAAGTGAAAGCCCAGAGTTACTCCTTTGTTCTTTGTTATATTAACCTAAAATTAGCGATAAATAATTTCTAAACTAACTAATAGCTACAAACTAAGTCCTAAGAGAGATGCAAGAGTGATTGATAAACGAAATAATCAAGACAAGAAGACAAACCCAAAGGGAATCTAAACTAGTTGGCAATCAAACAAAAGATAAAGGATCGGTGAGTCTAATTATGCTACCCGTGGATGAATTCTTAACCGAATTTGGTTTCTCTCTCGAGATAACCGAATTCCTAAACCTAATAACCTAAAGTTGAAATCTCTTCCTAACGATTGATTCTTAAATTAGCATTAAGCTTTAATCCGCCTCTATTAAGCTTTGTTAATTCTTAATCCGGCTAGTTAATTATCCTTATCTCTAAACGATTATTAACCAGTTCTTGCTATTCAAAATTCCAATTGCCAAACCAATTTCTCAATCTCATAAAGCAATCTAAACATCACAATTCACAACGTCTCATGAATAATGCATAATCTTATTAATACTGAAAACAAGAAGAATACAAAACCAACTCAAACAATCCAACAATATAATATCAAGCCAACATAGTAAAGAAATCCCAATGGATTTAATCAATCTAGCTAATCATGTTCAATCTCAAAATATACAAGAATTCAATTACAACAATAAGCAAAGGTAGAGAAAACCCGATTACACCCTTGGATGAGAGTAAATAGCCCAAATCCTTTTGCTCCAATTGAATCGATTCTTGTTCCTCTTGCTCGATTTGAAAATCAATCAATGAACCTCGCCCAATCTTCGATCCTTCAAGGAAATCTGATTGAAACCTTGATACAAGTCTCCTTTTCCCTTAGTTTCAGCTCAGAAAACCCTTAGGGAGAGAAAAATTAGGGTTTGGGACGTTCTAACCCTAGCCTCCCTTCCTTTTTTTTCCTCTCTTCATTCTTTTAATTAATACCCCCTGTCGCCTCAGACACGGCCGTGTCCCTGGCCGTGTTCAGGACACGGGCTAGTGTTCTTGGCCGTGTTACTCTCTGTGGTCGTGCTCCATAAGATCTACTTCTTCTCTGATGACCAACACGTCCATGTTGGATCCCGTGTTGGTAACACGGCCTGTGTTTATGACCGTGCTAAGAACACGGCCAGTGTTGAGACCAACACGGCCATGTTCAACTTCCTCATGCTCATACTTAGCTCGTTTCGGCAGCTTTGACATCCAATTATGCTCCAATTCTTTCCTTTTTCATTCTTTGACTTCTTTTGGACCTAATGCACACAAACATACGCATAGGGTGAGTGTTGGTACCGATTCACATCCAAATATCCATAAAATCGATCTTAAAAACCCCATTTAGATGTGTGTATTTTACGCACATCAACCGCATGCGCACCGGTAATGATCAGAGACAGGTAATAAGGTTATTATGGATTTGTTTGCCCTGATCGAGCATTGCTCTCTGGGCTGAGTTCAGTTGATTGTCGGAGTTAAGGTCCCTGATCGAGCTTGCTCTCTAGGCGCCAGCTTAGTAGGAAATCAAGTGACCATGCTGGAGGTAAGGTCCCTGATCGAGCTTTGCTCTCTGGGCGCCAGTCCTGTTGGAATATGAGAGTTGAGATATAAGTGACCAGGCTGGAGGTAAGGTCCCTGATCGAGCTTTGCTCTCTGGGCGCCAGTCCCGTTGGAATGAGAGAGTTGAGATATAAGTGACCAGGCTGGAGGTAAGGTCCCTGATCGAGCTTTGCTCTCTGGGTGCCAGTCCTGCTGGAATGAGAGAGTTGAGATATAAGTGACCAGGCTGGAGGTAAGGTCCCTGATCGAGCTTTGCTCTCTAGGCGCCAGTGCTGTTGGAATGAGAGAGTTGAGATATTAGAGTTGAGCTTGGTTGAGACGTGAGTTTTGAAATTGATCGAGATGTTGAGTTGGGATTAGGGTTCTACTGAAGTACTCTGTCCCGTTGCGTATGGAATAATTTTTGTTTAAGCATGGCATGACACATATGTTTTAACATGACATGTATGGTTTGCGTGATTTATTAATTATTTTAAAATTAAATGAATGTGATATTGAGATGTTTGAAACTATTTTAGATATATGATTTTAGCTTACTCTCAAGACTCATTTATTTTCGGTTAAGTATTAGTCTTCCATGACTCTTACTCGACCCGACTTCTTCATCATCGGGTGGTGTTTGATTTGGTATGTCAAATTGGAAAAATCTTAGATTCTTCGTAGTAGTAATAGTAGATGTATCAGTTGTAAATTTTCTGAGTTTCGGGTCTCGCCTAATTCTTCTGGCAGACCGATTTAATTGTGTAAAATTTAATGTTACTGTAATTTATGGCGTTAATAATAGTAAAGGTTGAGATGAGATTTGTTTGAGTTGTGAGTGTCAGGCTTACTACGGGATTCGGTGGCCTTACGCCTACCTATTCCCTAGTGCCGGTTACGGGCCCTCGGGTGGGGTCGTGACACCAACGTCCCGATCTACACCATGAGCAGTGTCGGTTCATTGTTTAACTCTGCCTCAGTATGAGCAAGATTCGCCTGCTCTTGCTGCTCCTGGTCACGCTTTGCTTTGCGACACTCCTTCGCCCAATGCCCTGGAATCCCACAGTAGCGATAATTGCCCTTTTTTATTAGCGGTTGCCTCCGCTGCTTGATGATGACTTTCCTTTGTACCCCGCCGGCGACTTTAGTTTAGCTGCAGTCTTGCTCTTCTTGTCGCCGCCATTGGATGACCCTTGCCCTTGCTCACGATGACGCTGCCGGGACTGCCACTCTTCCTCCGTGAGGAGTAAACGACCTCCGGCAGGTGCGGGGTCATCAAGCTCGTCGCGCTCCTCTACGACTAAGACCGGCCGATGAATTCTTCGATGGACAGGTTTTTGAGATCCACTAGTGACTTAATCGCCATAGCCATATGCTTGTACTTGCGTGGCACACTCCGAAGGAATTTAAGCACTGCCTTATGCTCAGTCACTGGTTCGCCCAACACCTCGAGGTCATTGACGATAGCCGTGAATCGAATACCGAAAGACTCCACTCCCTCGGCATCCTTGAATATGAGATTCTCGAAATCAGTCCAACGTGTCTACGCCTTGGCCTTCCGGATGCGCTCGATGCCGACCCGCATGATCTTGAGTGTGTCCCAAGCCTCCTCAGCTGTCATCTTTATGCCAAGCGTACGAATTAGTTCCAGCGGAACTACCCGTAGCAGTGCCAACATTGCTTTTCGGTCCTCGCGTTGGTCGGCAGGACCAGCTTCGATGACATCCCACAAGCCTTGCACTTGTAGTTGTACCTTCATGAGGATCACCCAATCCGCGTAGTTGGTTCACGTGAGAATTGGAAAGTGTGTCGCGCCATTGCTCTCCCTGATGATCCGTTCCTTTGTTAAAGTGGTGGACTTGGACTCTCCCCCTTTTCTTGTCGATTACTTCTTTTCCTTCATTGCCATTTGGGCGGATCAAACAGGTGTTGCCGGAGGTTTGGATCGAACACCACATGCTCTGATACCACTTGCTATTGCTGGACTTTAGAAGGAAAGCTTAGCACAAGAAGGAAAGCTAGAGAATGCAAGTATTTGGTGCGGGTAAAACTTACTGCTTTTCTCATAGTTGTTGCCTTTTATTTATACTGAAAAGAAAGCTACAAATAAGGACTCATGACTACGTTCTACTTCCTATGTACATGCCACTATTCAATTAATTAGCAAACTCCTAAACACTAGGTCAAAAAGTAACCAACATCTATTAGCTAAAGAAAACACATTGCTGAAAATAGAACTTCTAGAGTACGAGGTTATCCAACATGCTCATGGATTGATCTTTTGGAGTCAATTTTATAGTGCTGGAAGTGCATGTAAAAGCTGATAAATAAGAAGTACAGATGTGGAAAAAGAGGACAGGTGTAGAAGAATTCCACTTACCTAAGGTATATCTTACACCTAGAAAATGAAAATTAAAAGAAAAAGAAAAAGGAAATGATTAGAGAATATGTCTTAAAAGTTATAAGAAAACGAGGTAATATTGGGAATTCAGTCCCTCAACTTTTTAATTACTAACAATTTCCCCCTACAAAATTCCGATTAACCCTTCAACTTTTTTTTCACTTTTCAATTGAACCCCTAACTATTTAATTTGGGCCAAATTACAATTATTGAAAATATAGAATTACTTATTTACCTTTTACTTTTAAATGTAAAATTACTAAAATACCTTTACCGACATATTTAATTACAAAAATACCAACCATACAAATTTTCATTTAAAACCCCAAATCAAAGCAATTATATTTTTAATCCTTATTCCAAAATTAATTGTCAATTTAATCCTAACACTTAATTAACTTAATTAATCAATTTACTAACTATTTTCCAATTAAAATCAACACCATTAGCTAATTTAAAATTTGCTATTCCCCAATAAGTTCATTTTATAAAAATATTATTTACCAATTCTTCCATAACTTTCAAATATAGAATTTAATTCATATAGTCATATAGAGAGAAAATTAAGTGACCAAAAATATAATTTATTGCCTAAGGAATTTACTTAATTAATTTTTAAAAATTAAAGTAATTAGATATAGAAAAATAACTCCTTATTTTTATCTAGCATTGAAATTCTATTTTAAATCATCCCAAATAAATTAATTGAAGATAAAGTAATATTAATTTAATAAAACTCATTATTAATTAAAACTAATATTATTATTATAAAAGAAAAATTCCCGGGTATTACAATAGTGCTAATAATTTAAAATGAGAAAACGACACCGTAAAAGTAGTATATTTATCAGTATAAGAAAATAACCTAGTAAAACGTGTATATATATAAATCCAAGAAAACAACCCCATAAGAGTAGTGTAATTAGAAAACAGCCTTGTACAAGGGATATATTTTTAATATGAGAAAACAACCCCGTAAGCGGGATATATTTATAAATATTAGAAAATAACCTGTAATACGAGGGATATTTATCAATCGGAGAAAATAACCTCGTAATTTTAGTATATTTATGAATATGAGAAAACGACCCCTTAAAAGGGTCAATTTTATAATATGAGAAACCAACCTAGTAAAGGGGTATATTTGTCGATATAAGAAAATAACCCCATAAAACGTGTATATTTATGAATTTGAGAAAACAACCCTATAATAGTGCTAATAATTTAATATGAGACAACGACCACATAAAAGTGGTATATTTATCAGTATAAGAAAATAATCCCGTAAAACGTGTATATTTATGAATCTGAGAAAACAACCCCGTAAAAGTAGTGTAATTGGGAGTCTGATAAAAGAGCCTCGTAGAAGGGGTAAATTTTTAAATATGAGAAAACAATCCACGTAATACAGGAATATTTATCAGTCGAAGTAAATAACCTCGTAATTTTGGTAAATTTGTGAGTATGAAAAAACAACCCTTAAATGGGTTAATTTTATAATGTTAGAAAACAACCCCGTAAAAGGGGTATATTTGTCGATATAAGAAAATAACTCCGTAAAACGTAAAACAACCTCATAATAGTGCTAATAATTTAATATGAGACAATGATCCCGTAAAAGTGGTATATTTATCAATATAAGAAAATAACATAGTAAAACATGTATATTTATCAAATATGAGAAAACAACCCCGTAAAAGTAGTATAATTTAGAGTGTAAGAAGATAGCCTCGTAGAAGGGATAAATTTTTTAAAATGAGAAAACAGCCTCGTAGAAAAGGTAAATTTTTTAAATATGAAAACAACCCCGTAATACGGAAATATTTATGAATCTGAGGAAATAACCCCGTCATTGTGGTATATTGGTGAGTATGAGAAAACAACACCTTAAATTGGTTAATTTTATAATATGAGAAAACAACCCCGTAAATGGGTTATATTTTTTATATAAGAAAATAATTCCGTAAAAGTGTATATTTATGAATTTGAGAAAACAACCACATAATAGCACTAATAATTTAAAATGAGAAAACGACCCCGTAAAAGTAGTATATTTATCAATATAAGAAAATAACCCCGTGAAACGTGTATATTTATGAATCTGAGAAAACATCTCTATAAAAGTAGTATAATTGCGAGTATGAAATAGCAGCCTCGTAGAATGGGTAAATTTTTAATATGAGATAAGAACCCATAAGAGGGGTATATTTATAAATATTAGAAAACAACCCCATAATACGGAACATTTATCAATCGGAGAAAATAACCCCGTAATTTTGGTATATTTGTGAGTATGAGAAAATAATCCTTTAAATAGGTTAATTTTAGAATACGGGAAAACAACCATGTAAAAGGGGTTATATTTGTCGATATAAGAAAATAACACCATAAAACGTGTATATTTATGAATTTGATAAAATAACCCCATAATAGTGCTAATAATTTAATATGAAAAAACGACCACGTAAAAGTGGTATATTTATCAATATAAGAAAAAAAACCCCGTAAAACTTGTATATTTATGAATATGAGAAAATAATCTCGTAAAAGTAGTGTAATTCCGAGCTTGATAAAACAGGTCGTAGAAAGGGTAAATTTCTTAATATGAGAAAACAACCTCGTAAGAGGGGTATATTTATAAATATTAGAAAATAACCCTGTAATACGGGGTTATTTATCAATCAGAGAAAATAGCCCCTAATTTTGGTGTATTTGTGAGTGTGGGAAAACAACCCCTTAAATGGGTTAATTTTAGAGTATGAGAAACAAACCTAGTAAAAGGGGTATATTTGTCGATATAAGAAAATAACCCCATAAAATGTGTATATTTATGAATTTGACAAAACAACCCCATAACAGTGCTAATAATTTAATATGAGAAAAGGACCCCGTAAAAGTGGTATAATTATCAATATAAGAAAATAACACTGTAAAATGTGTATATGGAAGAATCTAAAAAGAACCCCGTAAAAGTAGTGTAATTGCGAGTGTGAGAAAACAGTCTGGTAGAAGGGATAACTTTTTTAATATGAGAAAATAACCCCGTAATACGGGGATATTTATCAATCGGAGAAAATAGCCCCGTAATTTTGGTATATTTGTGAGTATGAAAAATAACCCTTAATGGGTTAATTTTAGAGTATGAGAAAATAACACTATATAAGAAAATAATCCCATAAAACGTGTAGATTTATGAATTTGACAAAACAACCTCGTAAAAGAAGTATAAATGCGAGTCTCAGAAAACAGCCTCGTAGAAGGGGTAAATTTTTTAATATGAGAAAAAAACCTCGTAATACGAGAATATTTATCAATCGGAGAAAATAACCACGTAATTTTGGTATATTTGTGAGTATGAAAAAACAACCCCTTAAATGGGGTATATATACGATGTAAGAAAATAATCCCGTAAAACGTGTAAATTTAAGAATTTGACAAAACAACCCATAATAGTGCTAATAATTTAATATGAGAAACCGATCCCGTAAAAATGGTATATTTATCAATATAAGAAAATAACCCCGTAAAGCGTGTATATTTATGAATGTGAGAAAACAACCATGTAAAAGTAGTGTAATTGCGAGTCTGAGAAAACAGCCTCATAGAAGGGGTAAACCTTTTAATATGAGAAGAAAATAGCCCTGTAATTTTGGTATATTTTTTAGTATGGACAAAAAACCCCTTGAATGAGTTAATTTTATAATATGAGAAAACAACCCCATAAAAGGTATATATTTATCGATATATTAAAATAACCCCGTAAAACGTGTAAATTTATGAATTTGACAAAACAACCTCATAATAGTGCTAATAATTTAATATGAGAAACGACCCCATAAAAGTGGTATATTTATCGGTATAAGAAAATAACCATGTAAAACGTGTATATTTATGAATCTAAGAAAAACAACCCCATAAGAGTAGTATAATTGCGAGTCTGAGAAAATAGCCTCGTATAAGGGGTAAATTTTTTAATATGGGAAAACAACCCCGTAATACGAGGATATTTATCAATCAGAGAAAATAACCCCGTAATTTTGGTATATTTGTGAGTGTGGGAAAACAACCCCTTAAATGGGTTAATTTTAGAGTATGAGAAAACAACCCCGTAAAAGGGGTATATTTGTCGATATAAGAAAATAACCCCGTAAAATGTGTATAGTTATGAATTTCACAAAACAACCCCATAATAGTGCTAATAATTTAATATGAGAAAACGACCCTATAAAAGTGGTAAGATTATCAATATAAGAAAATAACACCACAAAACGTGTATATTTATGAATCTGAGAAAACAACCCCGTAAAAGTAGTGCAATTGCGAGTATGAGAAAATAACCCCGTAAAAGTAGTGCAATTGCGAGTATGAGAAAACAACCTCGTGGAAGGTATAAATTCTTAATATGAGAAAACAACCCCGTAATACAGGGATATTTATCAATCGGAGAAAATAGCCCCATAATTTTGTTATATTTGTGAGTATGGAAAGCAACCCTGTAAAAGCGATATATTTGTTGATATAACAAATAACCCCGTAAAAGAGGTATATTTTTTAGTATAAGAAAATAACCCCTTAAATGGAATAATTTTATAGTATGAGAAAGCAACACCGTAAAAGGAGTATATTTGAGGATATAAAAAATAACCCTGTAAAACGTGTGAATTTATGAATTTGACAAAACATCCCCATAATTGTGCTAATAATTTAATATGAGAAAATGACCCCGTAAAAGTGGTATAATTATCAATATAAGAAAATAACACTGTAAAACGTATATTTATGAATCTGAGAGAACAACCCTGTAAAAGTAGTGTAATTGCGAGTCTGAGAAAACAGCCTCGTAGAAGAGTAAATTTTTAAATAAGAGAAAACAACCCCGTAATACGAGGACATTTATCAATCGGAGAAAATAACCTCGTAATTTTGGTATATTTATGAGTATGGAAATAAACCCCTTAAATGGGTTAATTTTAGAGTATGAGAAAACAATATCGTAAGAGGGGTATACTTGTTGATATAAGAAAGTAACTCTGTAAAATGTTTAAATTTATGAATTTGATAAAATAATCACACAGTAGTGCTAATAACACAATATGAGAAAATGATCCCGTAAAGTGGTATATTTATCAATATAAGAAAATAACCCCGTAAAACATGTATATTTATGAATATGAGAAAACAATCCCGTAAAAAGCAGTGTAATTGCGAGTCTGAGAAAATAGCCTCGTAGAAGGGATAAATTTTTAATATGAGAAAAAACTCCGTATCGGGGATATTTATCAATCGGAGAGAATAACCCCGTAATTTTGATATCTTGGTGAGTATGGGAAAACAATCCCTTAAAATTTTAGAGTTTGAGAAAACAACCTTATAAAAGTAATATATTTGTCGATATAAGAAAATAATCCTTGTAAAATGTGTAAATTTATGAATTTGACAAAACAACCCCATAATAGTGCTAATAATTTAATATGAGAAAACAACCCCGTAAAAGTGGTATATTCATCAATATAAGAAAATAACCTCGTAAAACATGTATAATTATGAATCTCAGAAAATAATCCCATAAAAGTAGTGTAATTGGGAGAAAGAGAAAACAGCCTCGTAGAAGGGTAAATTTTTTAATATTAGAAAATAACCCCGTAATATGAGAATATTTATCAATCAGAGAAAATAACCCCATAATTTTGGTATATTTTTTAGTATGAGAAAACAACCCCGTAAAAGGGTATAATTGTCGATATAAAACAATCATGAAAAACATGTATATTTATGAATCTGAGAAAATAACCCCATACAAATAGTGTAATTGCGAGTCTGAGAATACAGCCTTGTAGAAGGGGTAAATTTTTTAATATGAGAAAACAACCCCGTAAAAGGTGTATATTTGTCGATATAAGTAACTCCGTAAAACGTGTATATTTATGAATTTGACAAAACAACCCCATAATAGTGCTAAAAATTTAATATGAAAAAAAGACCCCGCAAAAGTGGTATATTTATCAATAATAGAGAATAATCCCGTAAAACATGTATATTTAGGAATCTGAGAAAACAACCCCGTAAAAGTAGTATTACTGCGAGTTTGAGAAAACAGCCTTGTAGAAGGCATAAACTTTTTAATATGAGAAAACAACCCCGTAATACGAGGGATATTTATCAATCGGAGAAAATAACCCCGTAATTTTGGTATATTTTTTAGTATGGGAAAACAACCCCTTAAATGGGTTAATTTTAGAGTATGAGAAAACAACCTCGTAAAAAGGGTATATTTGTCGTTATAAGAAAATAACTCCGTAAAACGTATAAATTTATGAATTTGAGAAAGCAACCCCATAATAGTGCTAATAATTTAATATGAGAAAACGATCGCGTAAAGTGGTATATTTATCAATATAAGAAAATAACCCCATAAAATGTGTATATTCATGAATTTGAGCAAACAACCCCGTAAAGTAGTGTAACTGCGAGTATGCGAAAACAGCCTCGTAGAAGGGGTAAATTTTTTAATCGTAGAAAATAAACCCGTAATACGGGAATATTTATGAATCGGAGAAAATAATCCCGTAATTTTGGTATATTTTTTAGTTTAAGAAAACAACACCTTAATTGGGTTAATTTTAGAGTATGAGAAAACAACCCTGTAAAAGGGGTATATTTGTCGATTTAAGAAAATAACCCCGTAAAATATGTAAATTTATGAATTTGACAAAACAACCCCATAAATAGTGCTAATAATTTAATATGAGAAAATGACCCTATAAAAGTGTATATTTATGAATCTGGAAAAACAACCCCATAAAAATAGTGTAATTGTGAGTCAGACAAAACAGCCTCGTAGAAGGGGCAAATTTTTTAATATGAGAAAACAACCCCGTAATACGAGAATATTTATCAATCGGAGAAAGTAACCCCATAATCCCCATAATCTTGGTATATTTGTGAGTATGAGAAAATAACCTCTTAAATTGGTTAATTTTATAATATGAGAAAACAAACCCGTAAAAGGGGTATAATTGTCGATATAAAAAAATCATGTAAAACGTGTATATTTATGAATCTAAGAAAATAACCCCGTAAAAATAGTGCAATTGCGAGTCTGAGAAAACAGCCTCACAGATGGAGTAAATTTTTTAATATGAGATAACAACCCCGTATTACGGGGATATTTATCAATCGGAAAAAATAACCCCGCATTTTAGTATATTTTTTAGCATGGGAAAACAACCCCTTAAATGAGTTATATTTTATAATATGGGAAAACAACCCCTTAAATGCGTTAATTTTAGAGTATAAGAAAACAACCCCGTAAAAATGGTACATTTGTCGATATAAGAAAATAACCACGTAAAATGTGTAAATTTATGATTTTGACAAAACAACCTCATAATAGTGCTAATGTAAAATGTGTATATTTATGAATCTAAGAAGAGAACCCCGTAAAAGTAGTGTAATAGCGAGTCTGAGAAAACAATCTCGTAGAAAGGGTAAATTTTTTAATATGAGAAAACAACCCCGTAATATGGGGATATTTATCAATCGGAGAAAATAATCTCATACTTTTTGTATATTTGTGAGTATGAGAAAACAACCCGTTAAATGGGTTAATATTATGACATGAGAAAACAACTCCGTAAAAGGGGTATATTTATCGGTATGGGAAAATAATCCCGTAAAACGTGTGTATTTATGAATTTGATAAAACAACTCTATAATAGTGTTAATAGTTTAATATGAGAAAACGACCGCATAAAAGTGGTATATTTATCAATATAAGAAGATAACCCCCGTAAAATGTGTATATTTATGAATCTGAGAAAATAACCCCATAAAACTAGTATAACTACGAGTCTCAGAAAACAGCCTCGTAGAAGGGGTAAACTTTTTAATATGAGAAAACAACCCTGTAATACGGGTATATTTACCAATCGGAGAAAATAACCCCATAATTTTGGTATATTTGTGAGTATGAGAAAACAACCCCTTAAATGGATTAATTTTATGACAAGAGAAAACAACCCCGTAAAGGGAATATATTTAACGATGTAAGAAAATAACCCCATAAAATGTTTATATTTATGAATTTGACAAAACAATCCTATAAGAGTGCTAATAATTTAATATGAGAAAACGACCTCGTAAAAGTGGTATATTTATAAATATAAGAAAATAACCACTTAAAATATGTACATTTATGAATATGAGAAAACAACCCCATAAAAGTAGTGTAATTGCAAGTCTCAGGAAACAGCCTCGTAGAAGGGGTAAATTTCTTAATATGAGTATACAACCCCGTAGTACGGGAATATTTATCAATTGGAAAAAATAACCCCGTAATTTTGGTATATTTGTGAGTATGGGAAAACAACCCCCTTAAATGGGTTAATTTTCGAGTATGAGAAAACAACCCCGTAAAAGGGGTATATTTGTCGATATAGGAGAATAACCCCGTAAAACTTGTAAATTTATAAATTTGATAACACAACCTTATAATAGTAGTAATAATTTAATATGAGAAAACGACCTCGTAAAAGTTTGATATTTATCACTATAAGAAAAACAACCCCATAAAAGTAGTATAATTGCAAATCTCAGAAAACAGCCTCGTAGAAGGGGTAAATTTTTTAATATAAGAAAACAACCCTGTAATACGGGAATATTTATCAATTGGAGAAAAAACCTCGTAATTTTGGTATATTGGTGAGTATGGGAAAACAAACCCTTAAATAGGTTAATTTTAGAGTATAAGAAAATAACCCTGTAAAAGTGGTATATTTGTCGATACAAGAAAATAACCCCATAAATATGTAAATTTATGAATTTGACAAAACAACCTCTTATAGTGCTAATAATTTAATATGAAAAATGACCCCGTAAAAGTTTTATAATTATCAATATAAGAAAATAACCCCGTGAAACGTGTATATTTATGAATCTCAGAAAACAACCCCGTAATAGTAGTATAACTGCGAGTATGAGAAAACAGGCTTGTAGAAGGGGTAAATTTTGTAATATGAGAAAACAACCCCGTAATACGAGGATATTTATCAATCGGAGAAAATAACCCCGTAAATTTGGTATATTTGTGAGTATGAGAAAATAACCCCTTAATTGTGTTAATTTTAAAATATGAGAAAACAACCCCGTAAAAGTGGTATATTTGTCGATATAAGAAAAATAAACCCGTAAAATGTGTATATTTATGAATATGAAAAAACAACCCCATAAAAGTCATAAAATTGCGAGTCTTAGAAAACAGCCACGTAGAGGGGTAAATTTCTTAATATAAGAAAACAACCCCATAGTACGGGATATTTATCAATGGAGAAAATAACCACGTAATTTTGGTATATTTATGTATATGGGAAAATAATCCCTTAAATGGGTTAATTTTAGAGTGTGAGAAAACAGTCCCGTAAAAGGGTATACTTGTCGATATAAGAAAATAACCCCGCTAAACGTGTAAATTTATGAATTTGACAAAACAACCCCGAGTAATGCTAATAATATAATATGAGAAAATGATCCCGTAAAAGTGATATATTTATCAATATAAGAAAATAACCCCGTAAAACGTATATATTTATGAATATGAGAAAACAACCTCGTAAAAGTAGTGTAATTACGAGTCTGAGAAAACAGCCTCATCGAAGGGGTAAATTCTTTAATATGAGTAAACAACCTCGTAATACGGGGGATATTTATCAATCGAAAAAATTAACCCCGTAATTTTTGTATATTTGTGAGTATGAGAAAAAAACTCCTTAAATGGGTTAATTTTTTAATATGAGAAACAACCCCGTAAAAGGAGTATATTTGTCGATATAAGAAAATAACCTTGTAAAATCGTGTATATTTCTGAATTTGACAAAACCCTATAATAGAAAAATTTAATATGAGAAAATGACCCCATAAAAGTGGTGTAATTATCAATATAAGAAAATAACATTGTAAAACGTGTATATTTATGAATCTCGGAAACAACCTCGTAAAAGTATTGTAATTGCGAGTCTGAGAAAACAGCCTCGTAGAAGTGGTAAATTTTATAATATGAGAGAAAAATCCCGTAATACGGGGATATTCATCAATCGGAGAAAATAACCCCGTAATTTTGGTATATTTGTGAGTATGAGAAAACAACCCATTAAATGGGTTAATTTTATAATATGAGAAAACAACCCCGTAAAAGGGGTATATTTGTCGATATAAGAAAATGACCCTGTAAAACGTGTATATTTATGAATTTGAGAAAACAACCCCATAGCAGTGTTAAAAATTTAATATGAGATAATGACCCCGTAAAAGTGTTATATTTATCAATATAAGAAAATAACCCTGCAAAATGTGTATATTTATGAATTTGAGAAAACAACTCCATTATAGCGCTAATAATTTAATATGAGAAAATGACACCGTAAACCTAGTATATTTATCAATCTAAGAAAATAACCTAGTAAAACGTGTATATTTATAAATGTGAGAAAACAACCCCATAAAAATAGTGTAATTGTGAGTTTGAGAAAACAGCCTCGTAGAAGGGGTAAATTTTTTAATATGAGGAAACAATCCCGTAAGAGGGGTATATCTATAAATATTAAAAAACAATCCCGCAATACAGGGATATTTATCAATCGGAGAAAATGACCCCGTACTATTTATATATTTATGAGTATTAGAAAACAACTCCTTAAATTTTAAATTAAGAGAAAATAACGTCGTAAAAGGGGTATATTTGTTGATATAAGAAAATAACGCATAAAACGTGTATATTTATGAATTTAACAAAACAACCCCATAATAGTGCCAATAATTTAATATGAAAAAATGACCCAGTAAAAGTGGTATATTTGTTAATATAAGAAAATAACCCCGTAAAACGTGTGTATTTATGAACTTGAGAAAACAACCCCATAAAAGTAGTGTAATTGCGAGTTTGTGAAGACAGCCTCGTAGAAAGGTGTCACGACCCACCCGTGGGCCGTGTGACCTGCACTAGGGAATGGGTAGGCAAGGCCAGAATCAGTAGTAAGCGACACTCAAACGGATTTAAACAAATCTCATCTCAAATTAATATTATTAAAGCCACAATTTATCTTAATAGTTACACTTTACAAAATTACTTGATCTACGGAAAAACTAGGCGAGACCCGAAGCTCGGAAAATTACAATGATACATTTACTATTACTCTGCGGAGAATCTAAGATTTACCAATTTACATACCAAATCAAATACATCACGAATCAGAAAAAACATAAATGGAGGCTGGGTCTAGAGTGAGTTAAAATCAAATAATCTAGGGACTATTGCTTCTTCCGGAAAACATAGATTATTCAAATCGGTATATCAAACCATACTATAATCATACCCTACTATTTCCTTCACATAAAATATTAATCATTCGAATCAAAATATCAACCATGCACGTAAATACAAATCAAATTATAATCAAATACCATAATAAATAAATAAATAAAAATATATATTTACTTTCACGGGACGAGTGGCTCGGTAGAACCCTAAACCCCAAAATCTAGTAGCCATTCGGCTCTCTTAATCCAATAAGACTGGCGCCCGAGAGCGATGCTGGGCCGGGGACCTTACCTCCGGTCACTTAAATATCCAAATAAGAAATCTAGTAGCCATTCGGCTCTCTTAATCCAATAAGACTGGCGCCCGAGAGCAATGCTCGACCAGGGACCTTACCTCTGTCACGGTCGGCGCCAGAGCAATGCTCGACCGGGGACCTTACCTCCGGCAATTTACACAAATCAGCCCAGAGCCATGCTCGACCGGGCAAACCCATAAATATCTTATTACATGTCCGTGATCATTACGGTGCGCGCAGTCGATGTAACCCATCGAGCGGCATGTTCTACAAGCCACATTTCCAATTCGTAATCATCACATATAATAAATATCATTATCCGATGAACTCAACCAACACATATCGGAAATAAAGATTAAAGATTTAAGGTAAAACAACGTGCAATTTGTGAGGGAAAAATAATAACGCTTATCTTATTATAACATACTAATAATAATATTTATATTATTTCAAATATTAATAATCAAGTGAAATCATTTATTTTGCGATACTAATAATCATATTAAGCACAAATTCTAAATAGCATATTAAAATCGGACTAGCAATAGCGCAAAGATTAAATGACTTTAACTCATGATTTGATGCGTTCCACGGTCCTCCAACGCCTCGGGTGGAGCTGGCGGAAGGCTGAATTATCTAATAACAAAAGACATACAATTAATAGACATTCAAATTTTTCCTAAACTTAGACCCTAAGGTCATTTGCTAGAATTAAATTGGACTTGAGGATTACTGTAGAAATTTGTGAGAACCTCCCTAAATTACGGATATTTACCCCCCGTAAAATGGGTCCAGGACTGCCAAAAACATATCAAACATCTTTGGAATTAATACAGGAGCCGGGCCACAAGAATCGCATTAATATTTTCCGACTCCAAAACCCCACAATCCAAACAATTTAATTTGATTTATTTTTAAACTACCCAACACAAGCAATTAATAGCCTCAATAACATTCTAATATTATAACAAAATTTTTTAGAGTCTAAAATAAAATTATACCGAGTTAAAAATTGAAATATTTCACGGGTGGGTTTGGCCCCTGTGATGTCGAATTCGAATCCGGGCGCTTCTGTGAAGCTCAAGTTGCGAGGAGTCAAGTACAAGAGTTTTGGCCGGAAAGTGGTAGGAAGCGGCGGATCGGGGCCGGAAAGTCGCTCATGCGACACTTCCTAAAGTCACGGCAAGGATTTTCAAGCGGAGGAGGGTTGCTTCCGGGGTTTTTGGGGATGGGGAGTCCGATTTCGGCGTTGGTTTACGGAAGGGCCGGCCTCTTCGGTCGTTGTCGCGGAAAGGAATGAGGAGGGAAGAGCAACTGACGGCGGCGGCACGTGGGCGGTCAGGGAGAAGGCAATCAACGGGAGAGGGAGAAGGGAGAAAGCGGTCGAGCGTGGGGAGTGAAGGGAAGGAAGGGAGGAAGGAAAAGAGAGAGAGAGGGAGGAGAAAAAGGAGAGATTTTGTTTTTGTTTTTTTAAAATATATATATATATATATAATTATTATTATTACAACTAAGGGTGTTACAAAAGGGTAAAATTTTTAATATGAGAAAACAACCTAGTAATATTAGTATATTTGTGAGTATGAGAAAACAATCCTTTAAGTGGATTAATTTTATAATATGAGAAAATAACCCTGGAAAAGGGGTATATTTGTCGATATAAGAAAATAATACCGTAAAACGTGTACATTTATGAATCTAAAAACAGTAGTGTAATTACGAGTTTAAGAAACCAACCTCGTAGAAGGGGTAAATTTTTTAATATGAGAAAACAATCCTGTAATACGAGGATATTTATCAATCGGAGAAAATAATCCCGTAATTTTGGTATATTTGTGAGTATGAGAAAACAATCCATTAAATGGGTTAATTTTATAATATGAGAAAACAACGTCGCCAAAGGGATATATTTATGTACATAAAAAAAACCCAGTAAAACCTATATATTTATGCATTTGACAAAACAACCCAATAATATTGCTAATAATTTAATATGAGAAAACGACCCCGTAAAAGTGGTATATTTATCAATATTAGAATAACCTCGTAAGACGTGTATATTTATGAATCTGAGAAAACAACTCCGTAAAAGTAGTGTAATTGCGGGTTTAAGAAAACAGCCTCGTAGAAGGAGTAAATTTTTTAATATGAGAAAAAAATCTGTAATACGGGGATATTTATCAATTGAAGAAAATAACCTTGTAATTTTGGTATCTTTGTGAGTATAAGAAAAGAACCCCTTAAATGGGTTAATTCTATGATATGAGAAAACAACCCTGTAAAAGGGGTATATTTGCTGATATAAGAAAACAAACCTGTAAAACGTGTATGTTTATGAATTTGACCAAACAATCCCATAATAATTCTCATAATTTAATATGAGAAAATGACCCTATGAAATAGTGGTATATTTATAAATATAAGAAAATAATATCGTAAAACGTGTAGATTTATGAATATGAGAATACAACACCGAGAAGGCATAAATTTTTAAAAATGAGAAAACAAACGAGTAATGTTGGTATATTTATGAGTATGAGAAGACAATCCTTAAGTGGATCAATTTTATAATATGAGAAAATAACCCTGTAAAGGGGTATATTTGTTGATGTAAGAAAATAACACCGTAAAGCGTGTATATTTATGAATCTGAGTAAACAACCCCGTAAAAATAGTGTAATTGCAAGTATGAGAAAACAACCTTGTAGAAGGGGTAAATTTTTCATCTGAGAAAATAACCTCGTAATGCGGGGATATATATCAATTGGAGAAAATAACCCCGTAATTTCTGTATATTTGTTAGTATGAGAAAACAACCACTTAAATGGATCAACTTTATAATATGAGAAAACAACCCCATAAAAGGGGTATATTTGTCGATATAAGAAAATGAATTTTATAATATGAGAAAACAACCCCGTAAAAGGGGTATATTTGTCAATAAAAGAAAATAACATCGTAAAACGTGTATGTTTATGAATATGACAAAAACAACCCTATAATAGTGCTAATAATTTAATATGAGAAAATGACCCCGTAAAAGTGGTATATTTATCAATATAAGAAAATAACCCCGTAAAATGTGTATATTTATGAATCTAAGAAAACAACCCTGTAAAAGTAGTGTAATTGCGAGTTTGAGAAAACAGCCTCGTAGAAGGGGTAAATTTTTTAATATGAGAAAACAACCCCTTAATATGGGGATATTTATCAACCGGAGAAAATAAACCCGCAATTTTGGTATATTTGTGAGTATGAGAAAATAACCCCTTAAATGGGTTAAGTTTATAATATGAGAAAACAACCCCGTAAAACGAGTACGTTTATGAATCTGAGTAAATAACCCCGTAATACGGGGATATTTATCAATTGGAGAAAATAACCTAGTAATATTAAAATATTTGTGAGTATGAGAAAACAACCCCTTAAATGGATTAATTTTGTAATATGAGAAAACAACACCGTAAAAGGGGTATATTTGTCGATATAAGAAAATAACCTCGTAAAACATGTATATTTATGAATCTGAGTAAACAACCCCATAAAAGTAGTGTAATTGCGAGTTTGAGAAAACAACCTCGTAGAAGGGGTAAATTTTTTAATATGAGAAAACAATCCATAATACAGGGATTTTTATCAATCAAAGAAAATAGCAAGTAATATTGGAATATTTGTGAGTATGAGAAGACAACCCCTTAAATGGATTAATTTTATAATATGAGAAAACAACCCCGTAAAAGGGGTATATTTGTCGATATAAGAAAATAACCTCGTAAAACGTGTATATCTATAAATCTGAGTAAACAACCCCATAAAAGTAGTGTAATTGCAAGTCTGAGAAAACAGCCTCATAGAAGGGGTAAATTTATTAATATGAGAAAATAACCCTGTAATACGGGGATATTTATTAATCGGAGAAAACAACCCCGTAATTTTGGTATATTTGTATGAGAAAACAACCCCTTAAATGGGTTAATTTTATAATATGAGAAAACAACCCCGTAAAAGGGGTGTATTTATCGGTATAAGAAAATAACCCTGTAAAACGTGAATATTTATGAATTTGACAAAACAACCCCATAATAGTGCTAATAATTTAATATGAGAAAACAACCCCTTAATACGGGAATATTTATCAATCGGAGAAAACAACCCCGCAATTTTGGTATATTTTGAGTAAGATAAAACAACCCCTTAAATGGGTTAATTTTATAATATGAGAAAATAACCCCGTAAAAAGGGTATATTTTTCGATTTAAGAAAATAACCCTGTAAAATGTGTATATTTATGAATTTGACAAAACAACTCTATAATAGTGCTAATAATTTAATTTGAGAAAATGGCCCCGTAAAAGTGGTATATTTATCAATATAAGAGAATAACCCCGTAAAACATGTATATTTATGAATCTAAGAAAACAACCATGTAAAAGTAGTGTAATTGCGAGTCTGAGAATACAGCCTCGTAGAAGCCGTAAATTTTTTAATATGAGAAAATAACCCCACAATACAGGTATATTTATCAATCGTAGAAAATAACCCCGCAATTTTGGTATATTTGTGAGTATGAGAAAACAACCTCTTAAATGGGTTAATTTTATAATATGCGAAAAAAACCCCGTAAAGGGGTGTATTTGTCGATATCAGAAAATAAACCCCTAAAATGTGTATATTTATGAATTTGACAAAACAACCCTATAATAGTGCTAATAATTTAATATGAGAAAATGACACTGTAAAAGTGGTATATTTATCAGTATAAGAAAATAACCTCGTTAAACATGTATATTTATGAATCTGTGCAAATAACTCCATAAAAGTAGTGTAATTGCGAGTCTAAGAAAATAGCCTCGTAGAAGGGGTAAATTTTTTAATATGAGAAAACAACCCCGTAAGAGGGGTATATTTATAAATATTAGAAAACAACCCCGTAATGTGGGGATATTTATCAATTGGAGAAACTAACCCCGTAATTTGTGTATATTTGTGAGTATGAGAAAATAACTCCTTATATTAGTTAATTTTAGAGTATGAGAAAACAACCCCGTAAAAGGGGTATATTTGTCAATATAAGAAAATAACCCGGAAGAATTTGTAAATTTATAAATTTGACAAAATAACCCCATAGTAGTGCTAATAATTTAAAATGAGAAAACGACCATGTAAAAATCGTATATTTATCAATATAAGAACATTACCCCGTAAAACATGTAATTGCGAGTGTAATTGCGAGTATGAGAAAATAGCCTCATAGAAGGGGTAAATATTTTAATATGAGAAAACACCCCTTAATACAAGGATATTTATCAATCGGAGAAAATAACCCCGCAATTTTGGTATATTTATGAGTATAGGAAAATAACCCCTTAAATGAGTTAATTTTAGAATATGAGAAAATAACCCCGTAAAATGTGTAAATTTATGAATTTAAAACAACCCCATAATAGTGCTAATAATTTAATATGAGAAAACGACCCCGTAAAAGTGGTATATTTATCAATATAAGAAAATAACCCTGTAAAACGTGTATATTTATGAATCTGAGGAAACAACCCCGTAAAAGTAGTGTAATTGTGAGTTTGAGAAAACACCCTCGTAAAAGGGGTAAATTTTTTAACATGATAACACAACCCTGTAACACTGGGATATCTATCAATCGAAGAAAATAACCCCGTAATATGGAGATATTTATCAATTGGAGAAAATAACTCTGCAATTTTATTATATTTGTGAGTATGGGAAAACAACCCTTTAAATGGGTTAATTTTAGAGTATAAGAAAACAACCCCGTAAAAAGGGTATATTTGTTGTCACGACCCCACCCGTGGGCCCGTGACCGGCACTAGGGAATGGGTAGGCTTAAGGCCACCGAAACCCGTAGTAAGCCTGACACTCACTGATTTAAACAAATCTCATCTCAAATTAATATTATTAAAACCACAAATCATCTTAATAGTTACACTTTACAAAATTACTTCGGTCTACCAGAAAAAACTAGGCGAGACCCGAAGCTCAGAAAATTTACAACTGATACATCTACTATTACTACTGCAGAGAATCTAAGATTTACCATTTTACATACCAAATCAAATACTTCACCCAATGATGAAGGAGTTGGGTTCGAATAAGAGTCATGGAGAACTAACAAATACGAAAAAATAAATGGAGACCGTTAGTCCTAGAGTGAGTTAAAATCAAATAATCTAGGGACTATTGCTTCTTCTCAGAAAACATAGATTATTCAAATCAGTATATCAAACCATACTATAATCATACCCTACTATTTCCTTCACAAAAAATATTAATCATTCGAATCAATATATTAACCATGCACGTAAATACAATCCATATTATAATCATACCTTAATAAATAAATAAATGAATAAAAACATATATTTACTTTTACGGGACGAGTGGCTCAGTAGAACCCTAAACCCCAAAATCTAATAGCCATTCGGCTCTCTTAATCCAATAAGATCGGGCGCCCGGAGAGCAAGCTCGATCAGGTCCTTACCTCCAAACTGAACACTTGAATTCCAAATAAGCCGCCCGAGAGCATCGCCGATCAGGGGACCCTAACTGCAATCAATCGAACTCAGCCTGAGAGCAATGCTCGATCAGGGCAAACTAATCCATAATAACCTTATGTCCATGATCATTACCGGTGCGCACGCGGTCCTGATGTAACCCATCAGGCGGCATGTTCTACGAAAGCCACATCCCCAAATCGAAATCATCACATTAAATAAATATCATTGTATAATGAAATCATTCAACCATATCAAAATAACAATTAAGAGTATGACATCAGGTAACTCATGTGAAAAACTGATAATATTCGGTATTATCATAACATTGCTATAATAATACTTATACTATCTTCAATAATTAATAATTCAGTAAAATTAATTACGTTGAGATATTAATAACCATGTTATGCATGAACTTTCAAATTAGCATATTAAATCAGACTTAGCAATAGTGCAATGATTAAATGACTTTAACTCACAGGATTGGCGACCTCCTAGCTCTGCTCCGGTGCCTCAGTTGGAGCGAGCCAATGCATGATCATCTAATCACGGAAAACAATTTATCAAAACGCTGAAACAATTACAATAGATCCTAGGTCTAGATTCCTAGGACTGACTGTCTAAGAATCTCGACTCAGGAGAATTCTATCGAAAATCCGGCAGAACCTCCCTTACAACACGAACATTACCCCCCGTAAAAACGGGTCCAGGACCTGCCAGAAAAACACTCCAAATATCCAACAATTTAAGCAACGGGAGTTGGGTCCCAAACTTCACTATTTCCCGACTCCGCCACACAGCACAAAACACAAGGCAGGCAACTAACAGACAATTATTTTTGACTCACAAAAATCATCAAATACACAATAAAATCCAATAGACACAATTAAACCAAGAATTTCTAAAATTAACGGGCCAGGAGTCCGATCGACGATTCGAACACACCATCGAACTCACAACGATGCGACTGACGATGATTCCCGCCCGATTTTTCCGATCCGACACCCGATCATCCAGGAGAGATTTGCGGACGATCTCGACCGTCGATTTAACGAGCGATCGCCACGAAACCGGTGCCATCGTGAAGCTTGAGCCGAGGAGAGTCGGGATACGTCCTCCGATCATCCATCCTCACGGGAGCTCACGGAAAAGGCCAAAACGCGGCTGCCTCCAGGAACTCTCCTCCCGCCACCAAACCGACACGCCGCCAAAAGGAAGCTCTCCAAGGGAGTTGATCGCCATCGAGATCGGAAGGCCACCGGAAGCCGAACGACGCCGAAGCTTGCCACACGCGCGCGATTCCGCCACGCCGCTAACACGCCGTGACGACGCCAAATAGCCGCCGCAGATCGGCCATCACCGACGACGCAGACCCCTCCTCCTTCTCGCGACGCCCGCTTTTTCTCTCTCTTCCTCTCTTTTCCCGATTTCTTTCCCTTCAATATCGACATTTGACCCCTGAACTTTTCTTTATTACAATTTGGTCCCTCAACTTTCTTAATTACTTACAATTTCATCCTGCGAATTTCAATTTGACCCCCAAACTTCTTTTTAGCCTTTCAATTAAGCCCCTAACTATTTAATTTGGGCCAAATCCAATTATTGGAAATACACAATTACAAAAATACCCCCAATGAGCATATTTATTTACAAAAATACCAAGCTCACAAATTTCCATTAAAACCCCATAAAAATAACATTATACTTTCAATCCTTATTCCAAAATAAATTTCCAATTTAGTCCTAACACATAATTAAATTAAATAATCAAATTCCAACTTAAAATTTAATACTACTAATCAATTATAATACCAATTTTTCCAAAATTCTTTTATAAAAACATCCTTTATAATTTCTTCCAAAATTTTTCAATATATAATTTTACTTATATAAATATGCATTTGGAAAAATTTTGAATAACCAAAATATAATCATTTCTCAAATAATTTACTTGAATAATTTCTTAAAATTTCAAACTAATTGGGTATAGAAAATAACTCATTTATTTGATTAATATTAAATTTTTCATTAAATCATTTCAAATTAAACCCAATAAAAATAAAGCTAAAATTAACTTAAATAAAAAAACTCATTATTAAATATATAAAAAAAATTCCGGGTGTTACATTTGTGGTTATAAGAAAGTAACCGTGGAAAACGTGTAAAATTTTGCATTTAACAAAACAAATCCATAATAGTGCTAATAATTTAATATGAGAAAACGGCCCCGTAAAATTGGTATATTTATCAATATAAGAAAATAACCCCATAAAACAGCCTCGTAGAAGGGGTATATTTTTTAATATGAGAAAACATTCCCTTAATACGGGGATATTTATCAATCGGAGAAAATAACCTTGTAATTTTGGTATATTTGTAAGTATGAGAAAACAATCCCTTAAATGGGTTAATTTTAGAGTATGAGAAAACAACCCCGTAAAAGAGGTATATTTGTCGATATAAGAAAATAACCCCGTAAAATGTGTATATTTATGAAATTGACAAAACAACCCCATAATAGTGCTAATAATTTAATATGAGAAAACGACCCCGTAAATGTGGTATATTTATCAATAAAAGAAAATAACTCCATAAAAGTAGTGTCTGCAGTTTTAAGAAAACAACCTCGTAAGAGGGGTATATTTATAAATATTAGAAAATAACCTCGTAATACGAGGATATTTATCACTCGGAGAAAATGACCCCGTAAATTTGGTATATTTGTGAGTATGGGAAAACAACCCCTTAAAAGGGGTACATTTGTCGATATAAGAAAATAACACCTTAAAACATGCAAATTTATGAATTTGACAAAACAGCCCCATAATTGTGCCAATAATTTATTATGAGAATACGACCTCGTGAAAGTGTTATATTTATCAATATAAGAAAATAATTCCGTAAAATGTGTATATTAATGAATCTGATAAAACAACCCAGTGAAAGTAGTGTAATTGCGAGTATGAGAAAACAGCCTCGTAGAAGGGGTAAATTCTTTAATATGAGAAAACAACCCCGTAATATGGGTATATTTATCAATCGAGGAAAATAACTCCGTAATTTTGGTATATTTGTGAGTATGAGAAAACAACCCCTTAAATGGGTAAATTTTATAATATGAGAAAACAATCCTATAAAACAGGTATATTTGTCGATATAAGAAAAAAACCTTGTAAAATGTGTATATTTATAAATTTGAGAAAACAACCCCATGATAGTGCTAATAATTTAATATGAGAAGACAAGCCCGTAGAAGTAGTGTAATTGCGAGTTTGAGAAAAAAACCTCGTAAAAGGTGTAAATTTTTTAATATGAGAAACAACCCTGTAATATGGGGATATTTATCAATCGGAGAAGATAACCTCGTAATACGAGAATATTTGTCAATCGGAGACTATAATTCCGTAATTTTGGTATATTTGTGAGTATGAGAAAAGCCCTTAAATGGGTTAATTTAGAATATGAGAAAACAACCCCGTATAAGAGGTATATTTGTCAATATAAGAAAATAACTCTATAAAACGTATATATTTATGAATTGGACAAAACAACCCCATATTAGTGCTAATAATTTAATATGAGAAGACGACCCGTAAAAGTGGTATATTTATCAATATAAGAAAATAACTCGTAAAACGTGTATATTTATGTATATGAGAAAACAACCCCGTAAAAGTAGTGTAATTGCGAGTATGAGAAAACAACCTCATAGAAGGAGTAGATTTTTTAATATGAAAAAATAACCCGTAATACGGGGATATTTATCAGTCGGAGAAAATAATCCCATAATTTTGGTATATTTGTGAGTATGAGAAATGTAACGACCCGATCTGTGGGCCCGTGACGGCAATAGGGAATGGGTAGGCATAAGGCCACCAAATCTCGTAGTAAGCCTGACCATTCACTAAATCAAACAAAATGCAATTCGTACTCTGTCCATTGGCGCTTTTCCACAATTAACCTTAAATCATCAAGTACTATATATTAACTTCGGTCTGCCAGCATAATTAGACATGACCTGAATTTTCATAAGATTCTATTGCGGAAATTTTAGAAATTTTAAAAGTCAACATATCAATAAATTCTGTTACATTAAACCCGAAGATGAAGGAATCGGGCTGCTAGATGAAAAGAACTGCAGAAAAGCTAACAACTCCTGAAAAATAGTGAAATTGAGACTGTTAGTCTCAAGAGTGAGTTAAAATCATATATCCAAAAATGAATACAATTATTTTAGTAAAGCATTTGTTTAATTAAAGTAAAATACTAAGTCATGCAAAACATATGTCATGCCATGTTTATTATAAAATGACTTTTACATACTACGGGACGGAGTACCTTAGTAGAATCCTAATCCCCATTACTAATCAGTCTTAGCCTTTCAGTTCTCTCATTCCAACAGAAGTGGCGCACAGAGAGCGAAGCTCGACTAGGGTCCTTAAATCCAGTCTGGTCACTTAAATTTCCAACAAAGCTGGCGCCCAAAAAGCAATGCTCGACCAGGGACCTTTCCTCCGGCAACTCACTCTACCCAGCCTAGAGAGTTAAACTTGATCAGGGCATGTCCTAAATTTACCTTTTACTCTCCGTCTCAGATTCATACCATTGCAAACGCGGTCCTGATGGAACCCATCAGGTGGCATGTTCTACTACCGTCTCATGCCGAGTCAACATGCATTGATGCAGAAAATGATACATATATGAATAGTAATTAAATAAATAATTAAAATATTAAATCATTTAATCAGAACTATTACATAAAATCTTAGCATATGACATATGAAAACATATATATGACTTTAACTCACAATTCTGACGACCTACTGGCTCTGCTCTGATGCCTCGGGTGGAGCAAGCTGAACTGACAGATTTATCTAATCACGGGAACAATTCAATTAGAAAAAGTAAAACATTTGATAAATAACCCTAGGCCTAGACTCCTAGAGTTAACTGTCTAAGAATCTCGACTCAGAAGAATTATACCAAAAATTCGGCAGAATCTCCCCTAAATTACTGACGTTTACCCCCATAAAACGGGTCCAGAACCTCCC
This sequence comes from Ricinus communis, assembly GCF_019578655.1. Lineage (NCBI taxonomy): Eukaryota > Viridiplantae > Streptophyta > Magnoliopsida > Malpighiales > Euphorbiaceae > Ricinus > Ricinus communis. The sequence goes on from NC_063256.1 coordinate 23,939,202, forward strand.
AAAAATACTTCAATTTTTCAACAATTTATTTAACGGGAGTCGGGTCACCAAGACTTTATTATTTTCCCGACTCTGCCACACATCAAATCACGATTATTGGCAGACGGTCCGGCAATTATTATTTTAACTAACAATCCTCACAAAATTTTCTAATTCTCAACACAATAATTAAACACATAATTTTTATCAATAAACTCTAAAATCAACAGTTAGAGAATTACCGAGATGCTTGGTCACTCGGTCGACTCGCCTCCAGCCGCCGGAGTCCGATCGACGATCTGAACGCACCTACGGACTCGAAACAATATGTTGACGATCTTCCGATCCGACCCCCGATCATCCAGAGAAATTTACGGACGATCTCGGTTGTTGATTTTCAGACAGAGTTCGATTGCCACGAAACTAGTGCCTTTTGAAAAGCTTGGGCTGATGGGAGTCTGGATATGTCCTCTCATCGGCCATCCGCGGAACTCGTCAGAAAATGCCCAAAATGCCGGCTGCCCCTACTAAATTCTCTTCACGGGATCACATTTTTTCGGCAACCACAGGGGGAGATGATGGGCAAAGATGAAAGCTCACTAGTTGTTGGTCATTTTGAGACCGGAACCACCCAAAATGGCTACCGGAGTCGACCTAAACGATAGCGAGAATCACGGCCCTTTCGCCTCGGCCTCCACCGCTTTGCGTGTCCTAGACGGATGCAACCCCTATCTGCCATGAAAGCCCACTCAAGCTCCCCCTCTTCCATCTTCTTCTTGTTCTTCCTTCTTTTCTTCTTTTCTTTTTCTTTCTTTCCTTTATTGACATTTAGTCCTTCAACTTTTTCTTCTTCACCATTTAGTCCCTCATTTTTTTAATTGCTAACAATTTCGCCCTGCAAAATTTCGTTTAATCCCCTAACTTTTCTTTAGCTTTTCAATTAAGCTCCTAACTACTTAATTTGGGCCAAATTAAAATTATTGGAAGTAGTGAATTACTTATTTACCCTTGCTTTTAAATGTGAAATTACTAAAATACCCTTACCAACACATTTAATTACAAAAATACCAACCATACAAATTTTTATTAAAACCCCATATTAATAGAATTATATTTTTAATCCTTATTCAAAAATTAATTCTCAATTTAATCCTAACACTTAATTAACTAAATTAATCAATTTGTTAACTATTTTCTAATTAAAATCAACACCATTTTGCTAATTAAAATTTATAATTCCTAAAGAAATTCTTTTATAAAAAATATTATTTACTAATTCTTTCTTAACTTTCAAATATAGAATTTAATTCATATACACATATGGGAAGCAAATTAAGTGACAAAAAATAAAATTTATTTTCCATGAAATTTACTTAATTGATTTTTGAAAATCAAACTAATTAGATATAGAAAAATACTCTCTTATTTTATCTAGCATTGAAATTCTATTTTAAATCAATTAAATTAATTAAAAATAAAGTAATATTAAATAAAACCTTGTCATTTATTATTATTATTATTAAGAGAAAATTCTGGGTATTACAAGAAAATAACTCCTTAAATGGGTTAATTTTATAATATGAGAAAACAACCCCGTAAAAGGGGTATATTTGCCGATATAAGAAAATAACCCCATAAAACATGTATATTTATGAATTTGAGAAAACAACCTCATAATAGTGCTAATAATTTAATATGAGAAAACGACCCCGTAAAAAAGGTATATTTATCAACATAAGAAATTAACCCCGTAAAAAGTGTATATTTATGAATCTGAGAAAACAACCCCGTAAAAGTAGTGTAATTACGAGTTTGAGAAAACAACCTCGTAGAAGGGGTAAATTTTTTAATATGAGAAAACAACCCCGTAAGAGGGGTATATTTATAAATATTAGAAAACAACCCGTAATACGGGGACATTTAATAATCAGAGAAAATAACCCCGTAATTTTGCTATATTTGTGAGTATGAGAAAACAACCCCTTAAATGGATTAATTTTAGAATATGAGAAAACAACCCAATAAGAAGGGGTATATTTTTCGATAGAAGAATATAACCCTGTAAAATGTATATATTTATGAATTTGACAAAACAACTCCGTAATAGTGCAAATAATAAAATATAAGAGAACGAAGTGGTACATTTATCAATATAAGAAAATAACCTCATAAAACATGTATGTTTATGAATTTGAGAAAACAACCCCGTAAAAGTAGTGTAATTGCAAGTCTGAGAAAATAGCCTCGTACAAGAAGTAAATTTTTTAATATGAGAAAACAACCCCGTAATACGGAGATATTTATCAATCACAGAAAATAACCCTGAAATTTTGGTATATTTGTGAGTATGAGAAAATAACCCCTTAAATGAACAACCCCGTAAAAAATAGGTATATTTGTTAATATAAGAAAAAAAAATCCTATAAAATGTGTAAATTTATAAATTTGACACAACCACATAATAGTGGTAATAGTATAAAATGAGAAAACGACCCCGTAAAAGTGGTCTATTTATTAATATAAGAAGATAATCCCGTAAAACGTGTATATTTATAAATCCGAGAAAATAACCCTGTAAAAGTAGTGTAATTGTGAGTATGAGAAAACAGCCTCGTAGAAGAGATAAATTTTTAATATAAGAAAACAACCTCGCAATACGGGGATATTTATCAATCGGAGAAAATAACCCCGTAATTTTGGCATATTTGTGAGTATGAGAAAATAACCCCTTAAATGGGTTAATTTTGTAATATGAGAAAACAACACCGAAAAAGTAGTGTATTTGTCGATATAAGAAAATAACCCCGTAAAACGTGTATATTTATGAATTTGACAAAACAACCCTATAACAGTGCTAATAATTTAAAATGAGAAAACGACCACGTAAAAGTGGTATATTTATCAATATAAGAAAATAATCCCGTAAAACGTATATATTTATGAATATGAGAAAACAACCCCGTCAAAGTAGTGTGATTGCAAGTCTGAGAAAACAGCCTCGTAGAAGGGGTAAATCCTTTAATATGAGAAAATAACCCCATAATATGAGGATATTTATCAATCAGAGAAAATAATTGTAATACCCGGAATTTTTATATATTTAATAATGAGTTTTTATTTAAGTTAATTTTAGCTTCATTTTTATTTGGTCTAATTTGAAATGATTTAATGAAAATTTTAATATCAGTCAATTAAATAAATTATTTTTCTATACCCAATTAGTTTGAAATTTTAAGAATTAATTAAGTAAATTATTTGAAAGGTAGATTATATTTTTGGTTATTCTAATTTTTTCCCCAATGTATATGTATATGTATAAATAAAATTATATATATTGGAAAATTTTGGAAGAAATTGTAAATGATGTTTTTATAAAAGAATTATGGGGAAATTGGTATTTTAATTAACTAGTGGTATTAAAATTTAAGTTGGAAAATAATTAGTAAATTGGTTATTTAATTTAATTGTGTGTTAGGACTAAATTGGAAATTTATTTTGGAATAAGGATTAAAAGTATAATTTTATTTTTATGGGGTTCTAATAGAAATTTGTGAGTTTGGTATTTTTATAAATAAATATGTCGGTCAGGGGTATTTATGTAATTATGTATTTTCAATAATTCTAATTTGGCCCAAATTAATTAGTTAATGGCTTAATTGAAAGGATAAAGGAAAGTTTAGGGGTTAAATTGGAATTCTGCAGGATGAAATTGTAAGTAATTAAGAAGGTTAAGGGACCAAATTGTAATAAGGAAAAGTTTGGGGGCTTAATGTCGATATTGAAAGGAAAGAAAATCGGGGAAGAAGAGAGACAGAGAGAGAGAGACAGAGAGAGACAGAGAGAGAGGGGGCGTCGCGCATGAAGAAGAAGGAGGAACCGGTGTCGAGTATTCCGGCCATGCTTGATCGCCAGCGCGATGCCGGCAAGGCGGCGGTAGGCGGAATCGCAGAGAGAGGCAGCGGCTTCCGAGCGTCGTTCCGGCCGATCTCGATGGCGATCAACTCCCCTTGGAGAGAGCTTCCTTTTGGCGGTGGCGGCGTCAGTTTTGGTGGCCGGAGGAGGAGTTCAAGTGGTGGCAATGTTTTTGGCTTTCCGTGAGCTATGGACGATCGGAGGGCATATCCCGACTCTCCTCAGCTTAAGCTTCGCAATAGTACTAGTTTCGTGGCGATCGGACTCCGTTTGCGAATCGATGGCCGAGATCGTATGCAAATCTCTCCGGACGATCGGGTGTCAGATCGGAAAATCGGAAGCGGGGATCGTCATCAATGTGTCGTTTCGAGTCCAATGGTGAGTTCGGATCGTCGGTCGGACTTCGACGGCTGGAGGCGAGTCGACCGAGCGTCTCGGTAATTTTCTTTGGCCCGTTAATTTTGGAATTCTTTGATTTAATTTGTGTTTCTACTGGTTTATATTGAGTATTAGATGATATTTGTGATCTTAAAATAATTATCTGTCAGTTTGCCTGCCTCGTGTTTTGTGCTGTGTAGCGGAGTCTGGAAAATAGTGAAGTTTGGGGACCCGACTCCTGTTGTTTAAATTGTTGGATATTTGAAGTGTTATTCTAGCAGGTCTTGGACCCGTTTTTACGGGGGGTAAATATCCATGTTGTAGGGGAGGTTCTACCGGATTTTCGGTAGCATTCTCCTGAATCGGGATTCTTAGACAGTCAGTCCTAGGAGTTTAGACTTAGGATTAATGATCGATTGTTTTAGCCTTTTGATAAATTTTTTTCCGTGACTATATAATCCGTTTGTTCGGCTAGCTCCAATCGAGGTACCGGAGTAGAGCTAGGAGGTCGCCCAATTCTATGAGTTAAAGTCATTTAATCATTGCACTATTGTTAAGTTTGATTTTAATATGCTATTTTAGAATTTGTGCTTAATATGATTATTAGTATTGCAAAATAAATGATTTCACTGGATTATTAATTATTGAAGATAATATAAGTATTATTATAGTAATGTTATAATAATACCAAATATTATCAGTTTTCCATATGAGTTGCATGATGTCTTACTCTAAATTGTTAATCATTATTTTGATATGGTTGAATGACTTCTTTAGACAATAATATTTATTAAATGTGGTGATTGCGATTTGGGAAATGTGGCTTGTAGAACATGTAATGATCATGGATGGATAATAAGATTTTTATGAGTTCGCCCTGGTCGAGCATGGCTCTCTGGGCTGATTTGAGTGAGATGCCGGAGTAAAGGACCCTGGTCGAGCTTCGCTCTTTAGGTGCCGACTTATTTGAATATTAAGTGACCGAACTGGAGTTAAGGACCCTGGTCGAGCTTCACTCTCTGGGCGCCAGTCCTATTGGAATGAGATGCTAGAGTAAAGGTCCCTGGTCGAGCATTGCTCTCTGGGCGCCAGCTTATTTGGATACTTAAGTGACTAGACTGGAGGTAAGGGCCCTTATCGAGCATTGCTCTCTAGGCGCCAGTCTTATTGGATCAAGAGAGCCAAAAGGCTACTAGAATTTGGGGATTAGGGTTCTACTGAGCCACTCGTCCCATAAAAGTAAAAATATATTTTATTTATTTATTTATTTATTTATTTGGTATGATCATAATATGAGTTGTATTTACGTGCATGGTTTGATACACTGATTCTAATAATTAATATTTTTCGTGAAGACTACAATAGTCTCTAGATTATTTGATTTTAACTTACTCTCGAGACTGACAGTCTCAATTTATTTTTTTCCAGATGCATGACTGTTAGTCTTCCCTCGACTCTTATTCAGTAACCCGACTCCTTCATCATTGGGTGATGTATTTGATTTGGTATGTAAATTGGTAAATCTTAGATTCTCCGCAGTAGTAATAGCAGATGTATCAGTCGTAAATTTTCTGAGTTTCGAGCCTCGCCTAGTTCTTCTGGCAAACCGATTTAATTGTGTAAAATTAATGTTACTGTAAATTATGGCATTAATAATAGTAAAAGTTGAGATGAGATTTGTTTGAGTTGTGAGTGTTAGGCTTACTACGGGAAAAGAACCTCGTAAAAGTAGTGTAATTACGAGTATGAGAAAACAACCTTGTAGAAGGGGTAAATTCCCAAATATAAGAAAAGAACCTCGTAATACGGGGATATTTATCAATCGGAGAAAATAACCCCGTAATTTTGGTAGATTTGTGAGTATGAGAAAACAACCCCTTAAATGTATTAATTTTATAATATGAGAAAATAACCCGTAAAAGGGGTATATTTGTCGACATAAAAAAATAACCCCATAAAATGTGCATATTTATAAATTTGAGAAAATAACGCTATAATAGTACTAATAATTTAATATGAGAAAACGACCCCGTAAAAGTGGTATATTTATCAATATAAGAAAATAACCCCGTAAAACGTGTATATTTATGAATATGAGAAAACAACCCTGTAAAAGTAGTGTAATTGCGAGTCTCAAAAAAAGCCTCGTAGAAGGGGTAAATTCTTTCATATGTGAAAAGAAACCTATAACACGGGGATATTTATTAATCGGAGAAAATAATCCCGTAATTTTGGTATATTTGTGAGTATGAGAAAACAACCCTTTAAATGGGTTAATTTTATAATATGAGAAAACAACCCCCTAAAAGGGGGTAGATTTGTCGATATAAGAAAATAACCCCGTAAAGCGTGTATATTTAAGAATTTGACAAAACAACCCCATAATAGTGCTAAAAATTTAATATGAGAAAATGACCTCATAAAAGTGGTATATTTATCAATATAAATAATCCCGTAAAAGTGGTATATTTATGAATATGAGAAAACAGCCCGTAATATGGGGATATTTATCAATCCCCGTAATTTTGTTATATTTATGAGTGGAAAACAACCCCTTAAATGGGTTAATTTTAGAGTATGAGAAAACAACCTTATAAATGGGGTATATTAGTCGATATAAGAAAATAACCCTGTAAAACGTTTAAATTTATGAATTTGACAAAACAACCCCATAATAGTGCTAATAATTTAATATGAGAAAACGACCATGTAAAAGTGGTATATTTATTAATATAAAAAATAATAATTTAATATGAGAAAACGACCTCGTAAAAGTGGTATATTTATCAACATAAGAAAATAACTCCATAAAACGTGTATATTTATGAATATGAGAAACAATCCCGTAAAAGTAGTGCAATTGCGAGTTTGAGAAAACAGCCTTGTGGAAGTGGTATATTTTAATATAAGAAAACAACCTTGCAATACGGGGATATTTATCAATCGGAGAAAATAAACCCGTAATTTTGGCATATTTATGAGAATGAGATAACCACCCCTTAAATGGGTTAATTTTATAATTTGAGAAAACAACACCGTAAAAGGGGTATATTTGTCGATATAAGAAAATAATCTCGTAAAACATGTATATTTATGAATTTGAGAAACAACCCCATAGTAGTGCTAATAATTTAATATGAGAAAACGATCCCGTAAAAGTGGTATATTTATCAATATAAGAAAATAACCCCGTAAAACGTGTATATTTATAAACTTGAGAAAACAACCCCGAAAAAGTAGTGTAATTGCGAGTCAGAGAAAACAGCCTCGTAGAAGGGGTAAATATTTTTAATATGAGAAAACAACCCTGTAATACGGGGATTTTTCAATCGAGGAAAATAATCCCGTAATTTTGGTATATTTGTAAGTATGAGAAAACAACCCCTTAAATGGGTTAATTTTATAATATGAGAGAACAATCCCGTAAAAGGGGTATATTTGTCAATATGAGAAAATAACCTCGTAAAACGTGTGTATTTATGAATTTGACACAACTCCATAATAGTGCTAATAATATAATATGATAAACGACCCCGTAAAAGTGATTTATTTATCGATATAAGAAAATAACCACGTAAAACGTTTATATTTATAAACCTGAGAAAACAACTCCGTAAAAGTAGTGTAATTGTGAGTTTGAGAAAACATCCTCGTAGAAGGGGTAAATGTCTTTAATACGAGAAAACAAACCTGTAACATGGGGATATTTATCAATCGGAGAAAATAATCCCGTAATTTTGGTATATTTGTGAGTATGGAAAAACAACCTCTTAAATGAGTTAATTTTATAATATGAGAAAACAACTCCGTCAAAGGGGTATATTTGTTGAAATAAGATAATAACCCCATAAAACGTGTAAATTTATGAATTTGATAAAACAACCACATAATGCGGGGATATTATCAATCGGAGAAAATAACCTGTAATTCTGTATATTTATGAGTATGAGAAATCAACCAATTAAATGGGTTAATTTTATAACATGAGGAAAAAACCCCGTAAAAGTGGTATATTTGTCAATATAAGAAAATAACCTCATAAAACGTTTGTATTTATGAATCTGAGAAGACAACCCCGTAAAAGTAGTGTAATTGGGAGTCTAAGAAAATAGCCTCGTAGAATGGGTAAATTTTCTAATATGAGAAAATAGCATCATAGAAGGGATAAATTTTTTAATATGTGAAAACAACCCCGTAATACGGGGATATTTATGAATCTGAGAAATTACCCCGTAATTGTGGTATATTTGTGAGTATGAGAAAACAACCCCTTAAATGGTTTAATTTTATAATATGAGAAAACAACCCCGTAGAAGGGGTATATTTGTCGATATAAGAAAATAACCCCGTTAAACGTGTATATTTATGAATTTGACACAACAACCCACAATATTGCTAATAATTTAATATGAGAAAACGACCCCGTAAAAGTGGTATATTTATCAATATAAGAAAATAATCCCGTAAAATGTGTATATTTATGAATCTGCGCAGACAACTCCATAAAAGTAGTGTAATTGCGAGTCTAAGAAAATACCTCGTAGATTGGGTAAATTTTTTAATGTGATAAACAACCCCGTAAGAGTGGTATATTTATAAATAATAAAAAACAACCCTGTAATACGGGGATATTTATCAATCGGAGAAAATAACCCCATTATTTTGGTATATTTTTTAGTATTAGAAAACAACCCCTTAAATGGGTTAATTTTATAATATGAGAAAATAACCCCGTAAAAATGGTATATTTGTCCATATAAGAAAATAACCCCGTAAAATATTTGTATTTATGAATATGAGAAAATAACCCCGTAAAAGTGCTAATAATTTAATATGAGAAGTAAATACCCCGTAAAAGTGGTGTATTTATCAATATATGAAAATAACCCCGTAAAACCATGTATATTTATGAATCTGTGAAAACAACTCCATAAAAGTAGTGTAATTGCGAGTCCAAGAAAACAGCCTCGTAGAATGGGTAAATTCTTTAATACGAGAAAACAACCCGTAAGAGTGGTATATTTATAAATATTAGAAAACAACCCCGTAATACGGGGATGTTTATCAATCGGAGAAAATAACCCCGTAATTTTGGTATATTTGTGAGTATGAGAAAACAACCCTTAAATCGGCTAATTTTATAATATGAGAAAATAATCCCGTAAAAGTGGTATATTTGTCCATATAAGAAAATAACCCTGTAAAACGTGTGTATTTATGAATATGAGAAAATAACCCCGTAAATGTGCTAATAATTTAATATGAGAGAACGACCTCGTAAAAGGGGTATATTTATCAATATAAGAAAATAACCCCGTAAAACATGTATAATTATGAATCATGTGAAAACAACTTCGTAAAAGTAGTGTAATTGCGAGTCTAAGAAAACAGCCTCGTAGAACGGGTAAATTTTATAATATGAGAAAACAACCTCGTAGCAAGGGTAAATTTCTTAATATAAGAAAATAACCCCGTAATACAAGTATATTTATCAATTGGAGAAAACAACCCCTTAAATGGGTTAATGTTATAATATGAGAAAACAATCCCATAAAAGGGGTATATTTGTCGATATAAAATAATAACCCTATAAAATGTGTATATTTATGAATTTGAAAAAACAACCCCATAATAGTGCTAATGATTTAATATGAGAGAATGACCCCGTAAAAGTAGTATATTTATCAATATAAGAAAATAACCCTGTAAAAGGTGTATATTTATGAACCTAAAAAACAACCCCGTAAAAGTAGTGTAATTGCGAGTTTGAGAAAATAGCCTCGTAGAATGGGTAAAGTCTTTAATATGAGAAAACAAACCCGTAATACGGGGATATTTATCAATCGGAGAAAAATAATTCTGTCACGACCCGATTTGTGGGCCCGTGACCGGCATTAGGGAATGGGTACGCTTAAGGCCGCCAAATCCCATAGTAAGCCTGACTATTCACTAACTCAATCAAATTAAAATCCGAACTCAATCCAAAGCATTATTTCATAATTAATCTTAAATCAATAGGTACTATAAATCAAATTCGGTCCGCCAAGCATAGTTAGGCGAGACTTGAACTTTATATAAAATTACAAACTGATAAGTCTAAAAATTTCTACTGTGGAGAATCTAAATTTTATAAGTCAAAATACCAAAATCAATTACATCAACCAGATGATGGAGGAGTCGGGTTGCTAGATAAGAACTCGGGAAGACTAACAATCACCTGAAAAATAGTGAAATTGAGATTGTCAGTTTCGAGAGTGAGTTAAAATTATATATCCCAAAACAAAAATATAAAACTTCAATAAAACATTTGTTTAATTAAAATAAAATATACATGTCATGCTATGCTTTTGCAAAATAAAATAAAATAAATTCTTATTTCATACCACTGGACAGAGTACCTCAGCAGAACCCTAAACGCAACACTAACATCTCGACTTTCTCATTCTAACAGAACTGGCGCCTAGAGAGCGACGCTCGACTGAGGTCCTTAACTCCAATCTGGTCAATTAATTATCACTATCAGTCTTAGCCTTTCGGCTCTCTTACTCCAATAAGACTGGCGCCTAGAGGGTGAAGCTCGACTAGGGTCCTTAACTCCAGTTCAGTCACTTAGGTTTCCAAATAAGCCGGCGCCCAGAGAGCAATGCTCGACCAGGGCAAGTCCTAAGTTTACCTTTAAAAATTTACCTTTTTTACTATCTGTTTCAGATTCCTACCGGTGCAACTCATCAAATAGCATGTTCTACAGCTGTCCCATCCCGAGTCAACACGAAATCAATAAAATCATTATAAGGAAAATGAAACATATATAAACAGTAAATAACTAAATATTTAAAATATTAATCATTTAATCGGAGATATCACGTAAAAATCTTAGCATGACACACGTAAGCAGATATATGACTTTAACTCACAGCTTTGACGACCTCCTAGCTCTGCTCCGATGCCTCGGGTGGAGCGAGCTGAACTAATGGATTATCTAATCACGGAAAATAATTTAATCAATAACATTGAAATATTTGGCAATTAAACCTAAGTCTAGGACCTGCCAGAAAATTCGGCAGAACCTCCCATAATTTACGGACATTTGCCTTCAGATAACGGGTCCAGGACCTGCCAGAAAATACTTCAAATATTCAACAATTTATTTTAACGGAAGTCGGGTCCTCAAGACTTCACTATTTTTTCTCGACTCCGCCATACATCACAAATCACGACTAATGGCAGACAGTCCGACAATTAATTATTTTAACTCACCATATTTTTCAAAAGCTCAACACAATTCAGTAAACACATAAATTTTACCAATGAATTCTAAAATCAACGGGCCAGAGAATTACCGAGACGCTTGATTGCTCGGTCGACTTGCCTCCAACCACCGGAGTCCGATCGATGATCCGAATGCACCAACGGACTCTAAATGATGCCCTAATGACGATCCTAGCTTATGATTTTCCGATCCGACCCCCGATCATCCGTAGAGATTTAGGAATGATCTCGGCCGTTGATTTTCAAACAAAGTCTGATCGCCACGAAACCGGTGCCATTGGAAAGCTTGAGCTGAGGAGAGTCCGGATATGCCCTCCGATAATCCATCACTCGCCGAACTCCCGGAAAAGCCCGAGATTTATGGCTGCCCCTAAATTTTCACCTCGTCGGATCTTGCAATTCTAGCATCCTCAAGGGGTGACGATGGTCGGAAAAAGAAGCCCAGAAGTTGCTGATCAATTTGAGTCCAAAATCACTGGCAATGGTTGCCGAAATGCTGTGAACGGGCGACACCACGCCCCCCTTCCTCACATTTTCGCCGCCTCGCCACTCGTTAACCACCACACCTCCAACCGGCTTGCCCTGCCATGGATGGCCGAAGGTCCTCCTTCCTCTTTCTTCTTCTTCTTCCTTTCTTCCTTCTTTCTTTTCTTTCCATTTCCTCTCCATATCGACTTTTGGTCCCTGAACTTATCTTCTTTACCATTTAGTCCCTCAACTTTTTAATTACTAACAATTTCATCTTGCAAAATTTCTGATTAACCCTTAAAATTTTTGTTAGCTCTTCAATTAAGCCCCAAACTATTTAATTTTGGCCAAAACAGAATTATTAAAAATATTTAATTACAAAAATACCAAACATAAGAATTTTCATTAAAACCCCATATTAATAAAATTATATTTTTAATCCTTATTAAAAAATAAATTTCCAATTTAATCATAACATAATTAATTTAATTAATCAATTTGCTAAATATTTTCCACTTAAAATTAACACCATTAGCTAATTCAAATGTCATTTTCCCAATAATTTTCTTTTATAAAATATTCTTTACTAATTCTTTCATAACTTTCAATATATAAATTAATTTATGTATTCATATTGCGGAAAAAAAATTGAATGACCGAAAATATAATTCATTTTCCAAAGAATTTACTTAATTAATTTCTTAAAAAATTAAACAAAATAGATATACAAAGTAACTCGTAAATCATTCCAATTAAATCAAATAAAAATAAAGTAAAATTGATTTAAGTAAAAATTCATTTATTAGTTATTACTAATATTATTATTATTAAAGGAAAATTCCGGGTATTACAAATTCCATAACTTTGGTATATTTGTGAGTATGAGAAAACAACCCCATAATAGTGCTAATAATTTAATATGAGAAAACGACCCCGTAAAAGTGGTATATTTATCAATATAAGAAATTAACCTTGTAAAACGTGTCTATTTATGAATCTACGAAAATAACTCTGTAAAAGTAATGTAATTGCGAGTATAAGAAAACAACCTCGTAGAAGGGATAAATTTCTTAATATGAGAAAACAACCACATAAGAGTGGTATATTTATAAATATTAGAAAAAAACCCCGTAATACGGGGATATTTATCAATCAGAGAAAATAACCTCGTAATTTTGGTATATTTGTGAGTATGAGAAAACAACCCCTTAAATGGGTTAATTTTATAATATGAGATAACAACCCCATAAATGTGGTATATTTGTCCTTATAAGAAATAACCCCATAAAATCTGTGAATTTATGAATCTGAGAAACCAACCCTGTAAAGTAGTGTAATTACGAGTCTAAGAAAATAGCCTTGTAGAACGGGTAAGTTTTTTAATATGAGAAAACAGCCTTGTAGAAGGAGTAAATTTTTTGATATGTGAAAACAACCCCGTAATAAGGGGATATTTATGAATCTGAAGAAATAACCCTGTAATTGTAGTATATTTGTGAGTATGAGAAAACAACCCCTTAAATGGGTTAATTTTATAATATGAGAAAACAATCGTAAAAGGGGTATATTTGTCGATATAAGAAAATAACCCCGCAAAACGTGTACATTTATGAATCTGAGAAAAAAACCCTCAAAAGTTGTGTAATTGCGAGTTTGAGAAAACAACCACATAGAAGGGGTAAATTTTTCAATATGAGAAAACAACCCAGTAAGAGTGGTATATTTATAAATACTAGAAAACAATCCCGTAGTACGGGGATATTTATCAATTGGAGAAAATAACACGTAATTTTGGTATATTTGTGAGTATGAGAAAATACCCCTTAAATGAGATAATTTTAGAATACAGGAAAAGAACCCCGTAAAGGGGTATATTTGTGGATATAAGAAAATAACCCCATAAAACATGTATATTTATGAATGTAAGAAAACAATCCCATAATAGTGCTAATAATTTAATATGAGAGAACGACCCCGTAAAAGTGGTATATTTATTAATATAAGAAAATAACTTCGTAAAATGTGTATATTTATAAATCTGAGAAAACAACCGTGTAAAAGTAGTGTAATTGCGAGTTTGAAAAAATAGCCTTGTAGAATGGGTAAATTTTTTACTATGAGAAAACAAACCCGTAAGAGGGGTATATTTAGAAATATTAGAAAATAATCCCGTAATATGGGGATATTTATCAATCGGAAAATTAACCCCGTAATTTTGGTATATTTGTGAGTATGAGAAAATGACCCCTTAAATGGGTTAATTTTAGAATACGGGAAAATAACCCCGTAATTTTGGTAAATTTATGAGTATGAGAAAATGACCCTTAAATGGATTAATTTTATAATATGAGAAAACAACCACCTAAAAGGGGTATATTTATGAATATGAGAAAACAACCCTCTAAAAGTAATGTAATTACGAGTTTGAGAAAACAACCTCATAGGAGGGTAAATTATTTAATATGAGAAAATAAACCCGTAAGAGGGGTATATTTATAAATATTAGATAATAATCCCGTAATACGGGGATATTTATTAATAGGATAAAATAACCCTGTAATTTTGGTATATTTTTTACTATGAGAAAATGACCCTTAAATGGGTTAATTTTAGTATACGGAAAAACAACCCCGTAAAAGGGATATATTTGTCGATATAATAAAATAACCCCGTAAAACTTGTATATTTATAAATTTGAGAAAATAATCCCATTATAGTGCTAATAAATTAATATGAGAAAACGACCCCGTAAAAGTGGTATATTTATCAATATAAGAAAATAACCCTGTAAAACGTGTATATTTATGAATCTGAGAAAACAACCCAGTAAAAGTAGTGTAATTGCGAGTCTAAGAAAATAGCCTTGTAGAAGAGGTAAACCTTCTAATATAAGAAAACAACCCAGTAATACGGGGATATTTATCAATCGGAGAAAATAACCCCGTGTTTTGGTATATTTGTAAGTATGAGAAAACAACCCCTTAAATGGATTAATTTTATAATATGAGAAAACAACCCCGTAAAAGGGGTATATTTATCAATATAAGAAAATGACCGCATAAAATGTGTATATTTATGAATATGAGAAAACAACCCCGTAAGAGGGATATATTTATAAATATTTGAAAATAACCCCATACAACGGTGATATTTATAAATCGGAGAAAATAACCCTGTAATTTTGGTATATTTATGAGTAAGAGAAAACAACCCTATAAATGGGGTAGTTTTAAAATATGAGAAAACAACCCCGTATATATTTGTCGATATAAGAAAATAATCCCATAAAACGTGGACTTTTACACTTTTATACGCGTCAGCGAAAAGGGTATAAACAAAAAAGGCCTATCTGTATATTTATTGAATTTGAGAAAACACCATATAATAGTGCTAATAATTTAATATGAGAAAACGACCCCGTAAAGTGGTATATTTATCAATATAAGAAAATAACCCCATACTTTTTGTATATTTGTGAGTATGAGAAAACATGCCCTTAAATGGATTAATTTTATAATATGAGAACACAACCCCGTAAAAGGGGTGTATTTGTCGATATAAGAAAATAACCCCATAAAATGTGTATATTTATGAATTTGAGAAAACAACCCCATAATAGTGTTAATAATTTAATATGAGACAGTGACCCTGTAAAAGTGGTATATTTATCATTATAAGAAAATAACCCCGTAAAATGTGTATGTTTATGAATCTGCGAAAACAACTCCGTAAAAGTAGTGTAATTTCGAGTATAAGAAAACAACCTCGTATAAGGGGTAAATTTTTTAATATGAGAAAACAACCCCGTAATACGGGGATATTTATCAATCGTAGAAAATAACCCTGTAATTTTGGTATATTTGTGACTATAAACCATAAATGGGTTAATTTTAGAATACGGAAAACAACCCCGTAAAAGGGAGATATTTGTCGATATAAGAAAATAACCTCATAAAACATGTATATTTATGAATTTGAGAAAACAATCCCATAATATTGCTAATAATTTAATATGAAAAATGACCCCATAAAAGTGGTATATTTATCAATATACAAAAATAACCCCGTAAAACGTGTATATTTATGAATATGAGAAGACAACCTTGTAAAAGTAGTGTAATTTCGAGTGTTAGAGAACAGCCTCGTAGAAGGTATAAATTTTTTAAAATGGAAAACAACCTCGTAGAAGGGGTAAATATTTTAATATGTGAAAACAACAGTAATACGGGGATATTTATGAATATGAGGAAATAACCCTGTCATTGTGGTATATTGGTGAGTATGAGAAAACAACACCTTAAATGGGTTAATTTTATAAAATGAAAAAACCTCGTAAAGAAGTATATTTCTCGATATAAGAAAATAACCCCGTTAAACGTATATATTTATGAAATTGAGAAAATAACCCCATAATAGCGCTAATAATTTAATATGAAAAAACGACCCGTAAAAATAGTATATTTATCAATGTAAGAAAATAACCCCATAAAATGTGTATATTTATGAATCTGAGAAAATAACCCCGTAAAAGTAGTGCAATTGCGAGTCTGAGAAAACAGCCTCATAGAAGGGGTAAATTTTTTAATATGTGAAAACAAACCCGTAAAAGGAGTATATTTATAAATATTAGAAAACAACCCCGTAATACAGGGATATTTATTAATTGGAGAAAATAACCTTGTAATTTTGGTATATTTGTGAGTATGAAAGAAAAACCCCATAAATGGATTAATTTTAGAATATGAGAAAACAACCCCGTAAAAAGAGTATATTTATCAATATAAGAGAATAGACCCGTAAAACGTGTATATTTATGAATTTGAGAAAACAACCCCATAATAGTGTTAATAATTTAATATGAGAAAATGACCCCATAAAAGTAGTATATTTATTAATATAAGAATATAACCCCGTAAAATATGTATATTTATGAATTTGAGAAATTAACCCCGTAAGAGTAGTGTAATTGTGAGTATGAGAAAATAGCCTCGTAGAAGGGGTAAATTTTGTAATATGAGAAAACAACCCCATAATATAGGGATATTTATCAGTCGAAGAAAATAACCCCGTAATTTTTGTATATTAGTGAGTATGAGAATACAAGCCCTTAAATGGGTATATGAGAAAACAACCGCGTAAAATTAGTGTAATTGCGAGTCTGAGAAAATAGCCTTGTAGAAGGGGTAAATTTTTTAATTTGAGAAAATAAACCCGTAAGAGGAGTATATTTATAAATATTAGAAAACAACCCCGTAATACGGGGATATTTATCAATCTGAGAAAATAACCCCGTTATTTTGATATATTTGTGAGCATGACAAAACAATTCCTTAAATGGGTTAATTTTATAATATGAGAAAACAACCCCGTAAAAATGGTATATTTGTTAATATAAGAAACTAACCTCGTAAAACATGTGTATTTATGAATCTGAGAAAACAACCCTGTAAAAGTAGTATATTTGCGAGCCTAAGAAAACAGCCTCGTAGAATGGGTAAATTTTTTAATATGAAAAACAACCACGTAAGAGTGGTGTATTTATAAATATTAGAAAACAACCCCGTAATATGGGGATATTTATCGATATAAGAAAATTACCCCATAAAACATGTATATTTATGAATTTGAGAAAACAACCCCATAATAGTGCTAATAATTTAATATGAGAAAACGACCCCGTAAAAGTGGTATATTTATCAATATAAGAAAATAACCCCGTAAAACGTGTATATTTATGAATCTGAGAAAACAACCCCGTAAAAGTAGTGTAATTGCGAGTCTGAGAAAACAGCCTCGTAGATGGGAAAATTTTTAAATATGAGAAAACAACCTCGTAATACGGGGATATTTATTAATCGGAGAAAATAACCCCGTAATTTTGGTAAATTTATGAGTATGAGAAAACAACCCTTATATGGAAGTTAATTACGTATTTTGGTATTTATTTGGATGTTTTGAGTTTGGGCTTGATACTAATGTCACCACAATTATGCAACCAATGTAATCTATAGGGCTTAAGATGTTAAGTTGTTTTCAAACAAAGTTTGTTAACTAAACTAGCATTAAAACCATTAGTACAGCTTCCACCATCTATAATCATACTAAACAATTTATTTGTAATTGTACATCTAGTATGGAATATATTCTAACATAGTACTTATTCCTCTTTGGCTTGTACACTCAAAGCATGCATAGTCACATAGGAAAAGTTTTTACCATCAGGAGCATATTTGGCATCATCTTCTTCTTGTGTGTCATCATCTAAGACCGGCTCATCATCACTATCATCACCTTCACTTATCACATCACTGTTGTCCATGATTATCATAATTCTTTGATTAGGACATTCGACTTGCTTGTGTCCATATCCTTTTCACTTGAAGCATTGGATCTTTGATCCTAAACTACTTGCTTTCCCTTTATCTTTATCATCCATGGACTTATCTTTGTTGTAAGTCCGCTTACTGGCACTAAAGCTACTCCCAACCTTTTGATTAGTCTAATTAGACTTATTAGAAAACTTAAGTATAGAACTACCTTTGATTGTGGTCTGAAGTTGCCTTTCAACGTTGATGGAAACATGAAAGAGATCTTCCAAGTCTACACATGGTTGTAGCTCGACTAGATTAGTAATATCTTGGTTAGGCCTATTAAGAAAGCGTGCCATTGTTGCCTCCCTGTTCTCATCTATATTGCCCCGGATCATGGCTATCTCCATCTCTTGGTAGTATTCATTCCCAAACTTAGTTCCTTGTACAAGATTTTGAAGTTTATTGTACAATTCCCTATAGTAATGTGAAGAAACAAACCGTTTACGCATGATTTTCTTCATCTCTCCCTGAGTTGACATTGGATCTTCATCATTGTGCCTCCAAGCTGTAACTAATTGATCCCACCACACACTGGCACAATTAGTAAACTCAATAGCTAGCAAGTTTTACCTTTTTACCTTCTGTGAAGTTATGGTATTCAAACACACATTCAACCTTTTTCTCTCATTCGAAATAGATTGAATCTCCCTTTTCTTGAAAACTAGGAATCCTTAACATAATGGATCCCAAGTTCCCATCTTCCTTCCATGTAAAACATTTTGGTTAGGGGCGCTATCGTCCTCATGATCTTCATCAATCCGATTCTACCTCCTAGGTGGAGGTGGAGGTGGTGCTCGGTTTGGTCTCTCATCCCTTTCAAGTCTTAACTCATCCAACTATGCCAAGATCCTTAAGAAAGTGTCTTGTATGGAATTCTTCCATAGTCTATCATCATCATGTGTTCCCATGATAACTACCTATAAAGAAACGTTAAAATTAAAATTCACTCCCTTCCGTGTTTCCTCTCACGTGTTTAAGCACACACCCCCTAATGCACTCACTATGTCACACCACTCGTCTCTTTTTTGAATTCTTACAAACACTTATTACTTTACTAATCATAACTTGTAAATGATAAAAGAGAACTAAGAGTTATTTTTAGAAAAGAAAAGAAATAAATAGAGTTAAGAGGTTTCAACTAGAATGAAAGAAGAAGAAGTAAGAAGTACCCTAATCTTTTGTTCTTAGATTGAGGTTGGAGGCTATGGTTGAGAAGAGAAGGCTTGTTTTTTATCTTGCATAAGAAATAAAGAAGAAAAGAATATGAGTTTGGTCTTTGATGTGTTTGAAGTTTTTGGTTAGAAAAGAAAAGGAGAAACGAATTTGTGTTTTGGTTTTGTTTTGTTTTAGTTTTTGTTGTGCCTTGATTAGAAGAAAAGAGATAAGAAAGAGAATTATGTTTTAAGGTCTTTGGGTAAGAATGGTTTTGCCTAGAGAGATAAGAATGATTAAATCGTCTTGGGGTAGTTGGTGTATGGCATGTAATTCGGCAAGCAAGAAGCAATTATGTTGTGTAGTGGTAAGGTATGTTTTGGCTAGGTAAAGAAAATAGGTTAAAAAATTTGGTATATTGTGCATAGATGTTGGAGTGTCTACTAGGCAAGAGAAAAAAGGGAAAAATGTAGTTTTGTTCCTCTAGGTAGGGGAGCTAGGATTGACTGTATGTGTATGTTTTGGTTTTGGATAGAAGTTAGGTAGGAAATCTTGGCCATAAGAAAATAGGTGAAAAGCAATTAAAAATATGCCTTTTCCTAAGTTAGGAATGAAAGAAATAATTCCCTAACTACCTTATGTAATTCGGTACACCTTAGCAAAACAAAAAGTTTGTTTCCTAAATGTAAACCTTCCTTTTTTGCAAAGATCTTCTTAACTAGTAAACTTCCTGTCTTGTTTTTTCCTTGTTTCCAAATCAATTCCCCCTTGTTTAGGAGAGGATTTTCGGCCAAATCCAAGAGATATCAGGGAGATATTTTTTCTATTCTTTGATTAGGACACTTGCTGAATTTTTCCTCTTAATTATAAGTCTCCCAAAATGAAATCCCTTAATTAGGAGCTTCCAAATTTTCACTCCTTCACTTTCAAGCTTGAACTTTTGCACTTAAATGGAGCTCTACTCAAATGAACACTATTTTTTTGCACGATTCTTTTTCACTTTTTTTTAAACTAATTTGTGAAAATAAAAATACTACCTAAATAACTACAATCTTGAACTTGAGCCTAAGCTCTAATACCCAAACTAATATGACTCTAGACCATCTGTTGAATAGAACCAATATCAATTTGTTTTGATGATCCAGCAAGAACAAGATAAGGATACGCAATTAAAAACTCAAAACAATTTATTGAAGGAACCCTTAGCTATTAATGAACAATCAACAAATTTGCAATGTTAAATGTTGGGCAACTCCATGAGTTATGGCTCTTCCTAATAAGCCCTTTAGTTTCTAACTCAGCAATCTCCATTTTGCAAATTTCCAGATGCCTAGGTCCCACGCGATAGACCTTGCTTTAGTGGGAATTTCCATTTCACTGAAATTAGGTTCATATGGTAACATAACCATATGTTTTTGTCTTTCCCAAAAGGCGTTATGAAGAGAAGCCATGTAGTACAATGAATCCTACTGTAACAAGGAATCTTAATTCCACTAGGAATCCGAGTCCAACAAGGAGTTGTAATAATATTAGGAGTTTAAGTGAAAATGTGAATCCTGATTTAGCTAGGAGACCTACTCCGACTAGGAATCCTACTCAAGCTAGGAGTCCTACTCCAACTAGGAATCTTAATCCAACTAAGATTGTACACGAGCCACTCAAATATGATGGACCAATGACTAGAGCTCACATGAAGAAGTCTAGGGAAGCTTTAGTAGTTTTCGTGAAGCAAGAGTTGAAGCTTGGGTTGGATATCCAAAGTCCAAGTGAGATTTGGTTTAATCAAGACAATAGGCCTCAAGATATTCTTATCAACTCAATTTAATATATGGAGACACGAACAAGTTAAGCTAATTGGAGTCCAATATTCAAGAATGGGCCGCTTATTACATGTTATTTAAGCCCAAATGTCATGTTTATTATATAGGCTAGGGTTGTACGAATTTAAGAGTATTTTCTCATTTAAAGAAGTCTTTTAATAGTTAGGAGTCTTGTTTTAAGTTATCTCTTTAGTTTTAGGAGTTCTATTCCTAATCTTATTGTTATTTATTTTCTTATCATTATAGAATTAAGTTTTTTTTAAGACCTATATAAGCTAGTATGAATTTCTATGTAAAAGGAGGTGTTGAATATTGATTATTTTTGAGTTAATTCTCTTCTTTTGTTCTTTATGAACTTGGTGAATTTATCAAATGAAGGCTTAGTATTTTACAAACTTAGTTTAATCTAAATTTATGTTTATATTAAACAACCTTTAATTCTTTATAATTAAGGTCCTTAAGTACAAGTTATTTAAATGCTTGTTGGGAGTTAGAGTTTCTTTACTTAATTAGGTGAATGATCCTTAGTGAAGGCATCAATATTGAACACGTGTTTGGCAGAAATTAGCCACGTCCATACCATTTGGTATCAGAGCTTTGGCTCATCAACCAAGTACGTATTCTTTAATTTTTAGTTGATTCGTTTTCTTTAGTGTAAAAAAGAAAACAAAAACAATTATTAATCCGTTATTTTCTTCTTCTTTGTAATTTGTTTCTTATCTAGAGTAATTCTTTTACTCAATTTGTATTTTTTGCTATTTTTTAGAGTCCAATATTTTTTTTCCTTTGTTTCTTAAGTATTAAATACGTTCTTTATTCTACATAAATCAAATTTATCCTTTTCCTTTAATACATTCATCAAACTTAGTTCTTTTTTAATTCATCTTATTCTTATGTGTTTTATTGTGTTTAGACTTAATCTTGGTCATTAAGTCTAGTTTTGTTTTCTTAGTTTATGTTCTTGTGTGTTTTAAATCTGATTTGTTGGTTGTTGAGTCATTACAATTTTGATTGTTTGGCATTTGATTATTTTAGCCTTTATAAGTGCCAAAGAGTAAAGACTGAGTAGTAAAAGGCAAGTGGTGATTTCATTACAAGGTAAAAGACTAATTCAGTGAAACACGAGTGTAAATGTCTTTACTTTGAGTATTAAACACATGAGATTGTGTGTGAGATATGTTTTTGCAAGAGGAGTTTGCTAGAAGACATCATCTTCTTTATCAATCTTATGATAGATTATAGGGACGAAAGAATGATGATTATTATCAAAAGTGTCGGGAAAATTATTATAATCCTAAGCCTAAGCTAAAGAAGATAGAAAGACAACTACGTCAAGATTTCAATGATAAACTTTCAAAGGATATAGAATCTTTAAGGACACTTAAAAATAGTTTTGAAGATTTAAAGGGATTGGTTCATCATTATGCTAAGCATCTTGAAGATAAAGCCGAGTCTAAGCCATTTTTAGAGACTAATATTAATGATGTAGAGAAGGTAAATTGCTCTACTGATGTCAATGAAGAATTTAAAGATGTGATTATTAAAGATGGTTAGGAAGACAATGATTTGCCAACTTTAAGTGAGTCCAAAATTAAAACGATCATTGTCGAAAATAAGGCAAAAGTTGAGTTAGTGAAGAGTGAGATTGTGTTGCTTGATACAATGGAGTCTTTTGAGCATGTCAATTTTATTGGCATTGAAAATATTATTTGTTCTAAAGTTCCTCTAATCGTACTTGTGAAATTTAGAGGTTAATAATGAGCTTGTATTGTTCTTTGAGATTATTTGTTTGTTTGTTTCACAATATTCAGGCAAGATTTGAGGATGAAACTTTTGAAAGAAAGGGGGAATAATGAGAACCCATGTAGCATAACAAATCCTACTTGAAAAAGAAATCCTAATTTAACTAGGAATCCTAGTCCAACAAGGAGTCCTAATAATATTTAGAGTTCAAGTGAAGATGGGAATCCTGATTCAGTTAGGACTCCTACTCCGACTAGGAATCCTACTCAAGCTAGTAGTCCTACTCCAATTAGAAATCCTAATCCAATTAGAATTGTATACGAGCCACTCAAATATGATGGAATAATGACTAGAGCTTGCATGAAGAAGTTCAAGGATGCATTAGGAGTGTTCATGAAGCGAGAGTTGAAGCTTGGGTTAGAGATCCAAAGTCCAAGCGAGATTTGGTTTAATCAAGACAATGGGCCTCAAGATAATTTTATCAACTTAATTCAATATATGGAGACATGAACAAGTCAAAATAGGCCCAAAATAAACAATTCAAGTTAATTGGAGTCCAATACTCAAGAATGGGCTGCTTATTACATGTTACTTAAGCCCAAATGTCATATTTATTATATGGGCTAGGGTTGGATGAATTTTAAGAGTATTTACTCATTTAAAGAAGTCTTTTAATAATTAGGAGTCTTGTTTTAAGTTATCTCTTTAGTTTAGGAGTTCTATTGCTAGTCTTATTGTTATTTGCTTCCTTATCATCATAGAATTAGGTTTTTTTAAGACCTATATAAGCTAGTACGAATTTCTATGTAATGAGAGTTGTTGAATATTGATTATTTTGGAGTTAATTCTCTTTTTCTCTTCTTTATGAACTTCGTGAATTTATCAAGTGAAGCTTGGTATTTTACAAACTTAGTGTAATCTAAACTTATGTTAATGTTAAACAACCTTTAATTTTTTATAATTAAGGTTCTTAAGTACAAGTATTTAAGGGTCTTGTTGGGAGTTAAAATTTTTTTGCTTTATTAGGTGAACGATTCTTGGTGAAGACATCAACATTGAATACGGGTTTGGCACAAGTTAGCCACGTTCGTATCATGTTAGGCATCTCAAAACATATTTCAGCCATCATTTCTTACTGAATAATTTCAATTCTTTCTTCTACTACTAGTAATAATTGTTCTTCTATTTTTTTATGATTAACTTCCTTAGATAAGAAAGCTAAGAATGGTTCTTTTGCCTTGATTTTATTTTGAATAACTTCAATTTCTTTTATTCTTGGACTAGAAATAAAAGAGAAATGAATCACTCTTCCTTCCTTTTCTAATGTTATTCCCTTCTCAGATACCTCTTTTATTAGATATAACATATGCAGAAAAGGATTTTCTAATATTATTGGGTGAGATAACCCTTTCACCATATAAATGGTACCTGCAAGCAAACCCCTTTATTACATACGACAACATTTGATAGTTTATACTTAATCCTTAGTCTTGACCTGTCTACCATATTTAATTCTTCTATTATTTTAGAGAAATATTTGGATGGAACTATCCCTTTACTAATGCAATTCAAGTCAGCTCCTGAATCTAATAACGCAATAGTATGAAAAAATAAATTGCTTATTGACTATTATGGTAATATAAGTACTCCATTTATGAGTACCCACCTGATCTACCAAATTAATTAACTGGAGATTATCTACTTTGTCCTCATTTAATGGGTCTCTTTCTACCTTTTGAAGGTCGGTTAGCAAACCTTTCCGTCTCTTCTTCTTCCTCTTCTTCCTCTCCTCTTTTGGCTATTTCTAAAAGATATAGTCTCTCTCTCAATTCTTTTAATTCTGTCTTAACAACATTTATCTCTGCTCTTAGTTCTCCTAATGTAGGTTCTCTAACTTTAGCCTTTCTAGATTTCTAGACTCTTTCCATGATCTCCTTAAGATCATAAGGCTTATCTATCTTACTAGATATCTTCTTTTCTAGATGATTTGAAGAAGTAGATCCTTCTTCTCCAATTTTACATAGATTTAGATATTTTTCTATCTATTTTTTCTTCTCCTTCTTATCTTGGAGTCGATCTATAAGATCTAGGATCATGTCTTCTTCTTCCGATAGGGTACGTAACCCATTCATTTAACATAATGCTTTGTAATAATCACAATTTCCCTCGCAGTCCTTGGATGGCGAGGAAGTAGATGATGAGTCGGAACCGGATTCAGAAGTATCGTCGACAACATTTATTTCATAATCTTCCTTCTCTGAATCTGTTTCAGTAATGAACAGATTGATCAAAGATCTCTTAAGTCCTTCATCTATAGATAAGGACTGGATTTGTTGTTTTATTTTACACTTGTTGGCATAATGACATCGTTTTCTACATTTATAACAGACTATATTCCTTTTTGGTTTCTTTTTCTTTTTAGAAGAAGTTTGTGCAGCTTTATGAGGCTGCTTAACCTCATATTTTTTATAAGGTTTTCTTTCTCTCTGATAATAATAATTATCTTTTCCCCGCGTCTTCTTCTTATTAGAAAATAAAGGCTAGTATCCTATCTGCTCATAGAAGTCTCCTAACAATCTTTTTTTAATAGCCTTATCCTTCTTTAGTTGATTATGAATCTTCATCTTGTTGCATAACGAGATTCCCTTAGGTACAATTTATGATGCCAAACTTCCATATGTATACATATTATATGGGATTACTCTATCCTATTTATTTTTAATCCTCATCTTAACCCTTTCTGCAAATAAGGGCGGTAATCTTGATAGGAACTTTTCTTTTCAAAAATCATTATGATTATATTGTCTAGTGTAAACCGTAGCGAAGAACATGTCTTTATACCATTTAAAATGAGATAAATCAGGACACTTGAAATTCATAAGCTGTTCATGTGATTTATCTAAATAAGTAGTAATGGATCCTATAAAGTGAATTCCTATAGTATATAATAAGGTATTAATTGCATCAGAATCGCTCTTTGTTGCATAACTACTTGTCCTCCAGTGTTTTGAACAGTTGTCATTTCAGTTTGCTCCAAGAAACTATATCTTCACTTCTTGCGATAAATAAAAATCCCACTAGCCTTTAAGCTGGCTTATAAACCCTACGGTGATGGCTTTAGCTACCGTGTCATCAGAATTCCTTCGCACTCTTGAAGGGTTTACATACATGGTCATGTAATGCAAAACGTTCTTAATTTGATATTCAGATAGTCCGTCTATATTCCATTCAACTATAGACGTACCATCATATGAGACAAAATTAAAGGAATTATCTTCATATTGAAGATCAATAGGGGATGGCCTTAGATAATAAAGCTTTGCTAGAATACTATCATTTATCTTAGGATAGGTAATTTTATTAATCTTGTTTATGTCTTTAGAAAAAATATACTTTCTAGATTATTAATAAATCTTTCTTCCTTTTCATCCCTCTAGTTCAATACTTTCTATCAAAATCTCAATAGAAGATGGCTTAGAATAAAATACCTTGAAGTCAAATTTTCCTAATGGTTGTCTTAAAAGATCTTCGCATTTGTTTAAAGGAGTAATACTCTCATGATCATTTATTTCTAGTGACAAGAGTCTCTTTATTAACTCTTCGACCATTTCAGTTTTTTCATCTTTTGCTAGTTTTAGATGTAGCTTAGACGTATCCATTGGTTGAAACAAGATCTTCTTCTCATACGAAGTAGAAGAAGATTCTTGCTTCGAAATATAATTAGTTGCTGGCTTTAAGCCGGCTACTTTGGATTCTATTTTATTTAGTTGCTTTCCAATTGTGTATACCGATAAGTTGGAAAAATTATTCTATTGTACTATAACTTCTACATTTCCTCCTTCTTTATAAGGAAAGCATATGACTTCCTTTTGATTTTCTATTTTATGGGAGAGATCTATTGGAGGGGGATGGACACTTTTAATAAGTTTTGCTTTTGTTGTAAAATAATTTTGATAAACAGTTTGTAAGGTATTAAGAATCTGTTTATTCAAGAAGTCTGGAAAAGATTTTCCTAACAGCTTAAAGCAATGTCAAAGGAACTCTGGGAATTCTTGAGTTCCTTCTTTAGCTTTATAAAGGTGGTATTCTTTTTCCACATCTTTTGATCTTTAATCGAAAGATACACAATATACCATTTATTAAATGGTTCTTCTTTTCGGGTTAGAACCACTAGATTTAAACGATCTATATTAGCGATGCTATCTCTTTCATATCCCATATCTGATGGTGTAGGACTCTCCGAGCTTTTTTCTTTATAGTGAGGATGACTTACATTTTCCTCACTCATTTGAATTCCTAATAAGGAAGGAATCCTTCTTAGAGGCATATTAATTTCAGAACAAGATGTTCTTAGAGGTAAGTAAGAGGAACAAGACCTCCTTCTTGGATTAGAATAACCAATCTACTTCTTGAGAATGTAATTTCAATATTTCCATCCTTATTCTCTACTATCTCCTGGATGAATGTCGAATCTTCCTTTTTAGCCGGGACAACCTTTTTTAAGACCCATATTTCTGGTAGATGAACCTCATCCCAAAATATTACCTTTGGAACCATAAGATTCCCTTTTCATAGATTAGTAAAAAATAAAGTTGCTGTTCCTTTAAGATTAAGGAACTTTATAGATGAATCCCTTAATTTAGAGACTACCATATTCATAGCCTTATAGTGAATTCTATAGATAAGAATAACATTTTCTGTTCCAAGTAACATATCATAACCTATAGTTTTAATATCAAGGTTTAATGCACATAACAAGTTTGGGTTAAACAAGGATAGATTGAAATTTGGATAATAAGAGAAACATATTGGACCATAATATAAAGTTGATTATACTACTCCTAACAGGAGTCATGAAATTTATTATGCCTTTTATCTCGTACACATATTACTACCGAGGTATTTAACCCCAATCTAGTAGCTGGTTTTAAAGCTACTTGTACCATTCCTACAGGAAGAAACTAGTACTTTTCCTCGTGCTTTGCCAACAAGTTTTGGGATAACAAGTTAAATGAACTAAATTCCCCATGAATTGGGACAACTTGTTCTACAGTTTTAATAACATAATTAGATTTGAATATAAACTGATTATCCAACTTATAAATAGAGCAAGAATTTATTAAGGAAGTTTCCAATTCTAAAGATTTTGCTCAATATTTTCTAGTAATAACACTTCTTTATTTTTTGCTTTTCTTTTAGTCTCACTAGAGCTAGCTGAGCTATTAGTAACTACTAAAACTCTCAGATATTTTATCTATGAATAGATTCAAGATCATGGTCAACGATTTGCTCCTAAATCCACACATGCCTTCTCTAGCTTAATAGGATAACAATGGAAACGCGAGTTACGGTTTCATTTGAACTTAATCAGGATAAAATACTTAATGGTAGGCTCTGATACCACTAGGGGAAGGTAGTGCAAGGAGTGTAAGAAAATCATGGAGTCTCATGAATTATTCTTTCTAAAGCAGCTGTTAAACTGTCTAGGATAAAAAATTAATTTTCTATTTCTTTAAGATTCAAATAATCTTCTAGGTTATTATAATAATCATTATATAAAAATCTTCCTTGTTGGACTAATTCTCCTCTTAATTGAATTAAGCTTGTAGTGTGATACGAATAAAACTAGCACAATGAATCCTACTCCAATAAGAAGTCTTGATGCTACAAATCCTAGTAGCTCAAGGAATCTTAATCCAATAAGGAGTCGTGACTCAACTAGGAATCCTAACCCTGCAAGAAATCTTGATGATATTAAGAGTTCAAGCAATGAAAGGAATCCTAATTCAACTAGAAATCCTAATTCAATGAGGAGTCCTAGTTCAATTCAAATTACAAGTCAATAAGCTTATCCAAGACATTTGGACTAAGGAAACATCAAGGCTTAAAGAATTGGACTTAAGTTCAAGGCTCATTAATCTAATTCAATTTATTGGGCTTGAATAAATCTAATTGGACTTAGAACAACCAAAGAAGATGAATTGGAGCATATGAAGAGTTTTGAGCCTAGCTTGGCTTATGTTTTGAGGCCCATCTATATATAACTTATGTAAATTAGGAAATTTATGGCTTATTTTTGGGGGCCATACATGTATTTTATCCTAGTTAGGACTTTGTTTAACTTATCTTTTTTAGTTAGGAAGGTTATCTTTATCTTGAATCAGATATAAATCCTTTTTAGTTAAGATCTAGGATTTTCTAAGGCCTATATAAGGCTAGTACGAATTCTGATAAAATTAATTAAGTTGAATTTGAATAATAATTCGTTATTAAACCTAAAAGCTGTTTTGCTCTTATCTTTATGTTCTTGTGCAGAATGCATGCTTAAGAAATATTCAAGTAGATTGATCATCTTCTTGTGGAGTGCTCGAAATGCGGATTTAGGAACAAGGTTTCTAAATTCTAATTCTTGATCATCTTTCTAAGAAATCTATTTTCTAACCTCTCTTAGGGGTTGAACCAAATTGATTCTTGGGATTTTCATGTTAATGTGTTGGGGGTCCACAAATTAAAAGGGGTTCTCAAGCTTATTCATGAAGGTTCCATATTATTTGGTATCAGAGCTTTGGCTATAGATTAGGATTTATCCTTGACCAGCTTGATCGATGGCACTGGGGCTTAGTTTGACGATCAAGCAAGATGAGACAAAAATCCACCCACGTAAGGGAGAAATCATGTTACTTTCTATTAATCCAAATGGAAATGAGCGCATTTTGATTTTTAGGAGGCATATAATGAAATAAATTGGGCTAGAGTGTTATTCAGTACACCCACTCAAGTTTTTCCTTATTTTTATTAAGGAATCATGGAAACGCAATTGACTGGTGGCGTTGGGGCATGACTTGATGATCAAGCAGTAGTAGATGCAAATCCACACGCATAAGGGAGAAATCATATTGCTTTCGATTGATACAAGCGGGACTGTGCACATTTTGATGCTTGGGAGGCATATAATGAAATAAATTAGGTTGGAGTATTATTAGGTATGCCCACGTGAATTTTCCCTTATTTTCATGTATGGAGTCGTTCGAACATAAACAAGCTTCGTTAGTGGCATTGTAGCGTGATTTGATCATCAAGCAGGAAGAGACATAAATCTACGTGCTAGATGGAGAAATCATGTTGCTTTCAATTAATTCAAGTGGGAATGCGCACATTTTGAAGTCTAGGACGTATAATTTGAGCCGAAGCATTATTAGGTAAGCCTATGCAAATTTTACCTTTAGTTTATTTAGACTACGAGAGTTGTTGGCTAGTCCAACACCTCTCTAGTCCTTGATTTGACTTTAGTTTATTCATCTTTCTTTATTTATTTATTCATATTTAGCTTATAGTTTCTTCTTCTTATGGAATAAGAGTTTTTGCACTATAGAAACGACATGCAACCAAATACTTGAGCTAGTGAGCATATTATTGGTCTTTTACCTTACGGGAAATCAAGTTATGGATTCTTTCAAGAATCTTACAGACTTATGAAGACCCGTGCTAGTGAACCTAGACTCATCGCTCACGTCCTTTCTTTGTTTTATGTTCTTTGCCTACCCTAGTGTTTAAATCAATTTGATTTGATCCTTACGCTTAACTGTATGGAAGATAATAAAGAACTTACGATTTGTTTTCTTATTAGATTCGAAATCCTAACTATGTTTCATTTCTTCATTTCTTTTGTTTGTCCCTTTCTAATCTATATCTACTATGATGGTTTGGTTTTATTTTGGCGAGCATAAAAACAAGTGTTGAGTTAAAGTGTGTGGAAGAGGCAATCATAGGCACCGATCCAATACTTAGACAAATGTAAAGAAAGAAAATTAGTTGATCAAGTACTGATATCATTCTCTGAATAAACCTAGACGACTCTCTTGGAGAAAAGAGGGAACGCTGAGTATCGAGGCATGCACAAATATTCCAATTCAGGATTTGCACCATTGGGATCTCTATCATTTCTTATTTTTCTAGGCACGAGGACTCTTGATGACATAAGGATTGGCATAAGAAATCATGGGAACGCAATTGACAAGCTTCGTTAGTAGATTACGACGTAACTTAATGATTAGGAAAGAAGAGATGTAAATCTATGCGCGTAAGGTAGAAATCATGTTGTTTCAATTAATCCAAGCGTAATACAAGTGGGAATGCGAGTGTTTTGATGTTTTGAATGCAGATGATAAAGCAATTTGGGTTAGAGTATTATTAGGTAGGCCTACGCGAATTTTCTCTTAGTTTTGTAAAGGTAGCTCATAAAATTTGGGACTACGACAGTTATTGACTAGTCAACTCATCTCTGGTCCATGATTTGACTTCAGTTTATTCAACATTATTTATTTATTCATTCATATTTAGCTTCTAGTTTCTTCTTCTTATGGAATAATGGCTTTCGGACTACAAAAACTGCATTGAACTGAATACTTGAGGACGTGAGCGATAAGTCTATGTTCACTAGTGCGATTGTTGATAAGTCTACAAAGTTCTTGAAAGAATCCATAACTTGATTTTCCATAAGGTAGAAAATTAAAATAATATGCTCACTAGCCTTAAGTATTTTGTTATGTACGATTTTTATAGTGCAAAAGCCTTCATGCCATAAGAAGAAGAAACTAGAAGCTAAAAATGAATAAACTAAAGTCAAATCAAGAACTAGAGAGGAGTTGACTGGTCAACAACTCTCACAGTCCTAAATTTTAAGAACCAGCTTAACGAATACAAGGGGAAATTTGCATGGGCCTACCTAATAACACGCTAAACCAAATTACTTCATTATATGCGTCCTAAACATCAAAACACTCGCATTCCAATTGTATTATGCTTAGACTAGGTGAAAATAACATGATTTCTCCCTTATGCCAATGTATTTACGTCTCGTCCTGCATGATCATCAAGCTAAGCCCTAATGCCACCAGTCAAGCTTGTCAATGTCGTTCCCATGATTAATCCTTGTGTCATCAAGTGCCCTCGTGCCTAGAGGAATAAGGAATGATGGAGATTCCATTGGTCTAAACATATGGGTGTGCCTCGATTCTCGTCGTTCTCTCTTTCCTCTATAAGATTTGTCCGTGATTTTGTTTGGGTGAATGATCTTATAGGTGAATTTGAGGAACTCAAAGTGAATGTTGATGATACCTCAAAAGGAGTAGATGAACCTATAGAGGAAGCTCAAAAAGATCAACACAATCAAGATGCTACTTAAGATTCCCAAGAGATGGAAAGCTCTTAAGATATTCTAAAAGCTTGGAATTTCAAAAAGGATCATCCTCCCACTTAAATCATTAGAGACCTATCAAAAGGTGTAAGTACTCATTCTAAATTAGTAGCTTTAAATAATCTAGCCTTTGTTTCTCAAATTGAGCCAAGGATCATT
The DNA here is from genome assembly GCF_019578655.1 of Ricinus communis. Classification (NCBI taxonomy): domain Eukaryota; kingdom Viridiplantae; phylum Streptophyta; class Magnoliopsida; order Malpighiales; family Euphorbiaceae; genus Ricinus; species Ricinus communis. The sequence continues at coordinate 23,971,649 of NC_063256.1, forward strand.
GATGAGGCTCTAAAAGATGAGAGTTCGGTGATTGCTATGCAAGATGAACTCAACCAATTTGAGAGAAATAAAGTGTGGGAACTTGTTCCTAAACCCAAAGATTACCAAATTATAGGTTGCAAATGGGTTCTTAGAAAAAAGCTAGATGAGCAAGGCTCTATACTAGAAATAAAGCTTGGTTGCAAAAGGTTACAACGAAGAGAAAGGCAATGATTATGATGATACCTTTGCTCCAGTTGCTAGATTAAAAGCTATTAGGATGCTTTTAGCATATGCATGTCACATGAATTTTAAACTTTTTCAAATGGACATGAAAGGTGATTTCTTTAATGGTTTCATTGAGGAGGAAGTCTATGTTGAGCAATCTCTCGATTTTGAAGGTCATAAGTTTCCAAATCATGTTTTCAAACTTTCTAAAACTTTATATGCATTGAAGCAAGCTCTTAGAGCTTGGTATCAAAGGCTTAGTTATTTTCTAATTGAAAATGGATTTCAAAAGGGCAAGGTTAACACTACTCTTTTTGTAAAGAAATATAAACATGATACTCAAATTATTCAAATTTATGTTGATAATATTGTATTTGGTGCTACTAATGAGTTGCTTTGTGAGGATTTCACTAAGTGCATGACTAGGGAATTTGAAATGAGCATGATGGGAAAGCTCAAATTCTTCCTTGGTCTTCAGATCAAGTAAAGCAAAGATGAAATATTCATCAACCAATCCAAGCACACAAGAAAACTTCTAAAAAAATTTGAAATGGATGGTTATAAAGTAGCCAAGACCCTAATGAGTGTCACAACTAAATTAGACAAGGATAAGAAGGGCAAGAGCGTAAATGACAAGCTCTATAAAGGTATGATCATATCACTTTTATACTTAGCTACCTCTAGATCCGATATTATGTATAGTGTCTGCCTTTGTGCTAGATTTCAATCTTGTCCAAAAGAATCTCATTTAAATTTCGTCAAAAGAATTTTAAAATATTTATATGGAATCTTGAACCTAAGGCTTTGGTATTCTAGAGAAACTCCCCTTGATATAATAGGTTATTCGGATGCCAATTATGCCGGTAGTCTATTAGATAGAAAGAGTACCTTTGAAACTTGCCATTTTCTAGGTGAATGCTTAGTATCTTAGTTTAGTAAGAAATAAGTCTCGGTTGCTCTCTCCATCACGAAATCTGAATATGTGGCGGCGGGTTGTTGTTGTGCTCAAATCCTTTGGATGAGGTAGCAATTAAGAGATTAAGGGAGAGAGGTTGATCACATTTCTAACAAATGTGATAACACTAGTGCTATAAACCTTTCTAAGAATCCTATTCAACACTCTAAGAGTAAGCATATAGATATTAGACACCACTTCTTGAGAGATCATATTCAAAATGGTAGTGTAGTACTAGAATATGTTGATACAAACAAACAACTAGCCGATATTTTCACCAAATCCCTAAATGAGGAGAGAATGAATTTTATAAAAAGAGAACTAGGAATGATAGATGGAAGCACCTTAACTTAAATCCTTGCCAATATGTACAAATTTTTACTTATGATACTTATACATGTGATTGAGTATTGAAATTCTCTTAGCCCTAGATTCTTTTAATCTTGGTGCATCTGAAAACTCATACATAAAATGATGCGATCAAAATTAAAAGAGCATGCTCATGCATTCATTTTAGCATAAGTATTTTGTATGAAATTACAAAAAGCGCGCTCGTGCCCTAGAGGAGCGCTTGCACTTTATAGGTCTATAACAATCCTAGAAATGACCTTAAAAGCTCGCTCGTAACTCCTCAGCATGACAATGATTTCTTAAAATTATGGCTGTTGTGACTATTTTTTTCAAAAGCGCGACCGCCCTTCTCAGGGGCGCCAAGGCCTTTGATTCGGTAAAAGACTAGGTTTATTACTGATTTTTAAAATGGTTTTTAATTAGAAACTAGCCATATTTGACCCTTTTTCACACCTCTTTAAGGCTATAGAAGCCACATCTTACACATTTGCATCATTTTTTCACAACTGTTTCATAAAGCTCTCAAGAAACCCTCTCTTTTCTTCTTTAAAAATTCCCAATCTTCTCTTCCTCTTCCTCAAGACAAGCATGGATCTAAGAAAGGCAGTTCGAAGAAGCTCCTCATCAACTCAATCCATAATAGAAAGAATGAAGGGAGTGAATGATGAAGCTAGAATCAAATACATGACTATAGAAAGGAAAGAAACTCAATCTAATCGTTTCTTTAATGAAGAAGCTCTTCTTAAACTTGGTATATCACAAGAAGTACACACCCCTCTTGATAATGTAGGACTTAGAGACTTCTTCCTACCCCCTATCTTAAAGATTGGTTTTGAGAATCTTACTAAGGAATTTCTTTCTACCTTAGTAATCAACAACAAAGACGATGGGGATTACAATCACAGGATAGAGTTTAGGCTCTTTTGGGAGAGAAGAACCCTTACTAGAATCAATTCTCTTCCATTTTTGGATTTTAACAAAGAGGCTATCTCTTAATCATTGAGAACCTTGTAGAGATGCCTCTCTCTTTTTTCCAATTTAAAAGGCAAATTTCCATTAAAGAAACCAACTCTAAATATTCCTTCTCTAAAGATCTTAAATCCCTCACCCATTGGGCAATGTATAGGATGATCGCTACCAACATCTATGCTAGAGATAATGGGGTTGAGATAGTTCCCGAAAAATATCTTCTTTTCCTCTATGCGATGATTCATGGTAAGTGTATCCTTACTTCCAAGTTCTTTCTTGATCACCTCTTTCATCTTGGCAATACTAAAAAATGTGTCATTCTTATCTCTTCTCATGTCACCAAAATTGCCAAACACTTCCGAGCCCTTACTCCTCTCAACAAGACCTACTTAACTCCTCATATCTCACCACTCTTACTTGGCTTAGCATTCCTAGAGCATGCCAAGGTCTTTCGATTTGGACCTAAGTAGGAAATGGATGGGAAATTCTTTCTTCTTATTGGGGACTATGTGGATGATAGGAAGAAAAGAAGAAAGATCATAGGATCCCTAGTGAGCCAACCCCTTCTTTTCCTACTCAAGCTTATCTTTCTTTTGAGGAAAAAGTCCTAAAGCAAATGAAAAAGACTTGGAATTACCTCCACCATTCGTATATGAACTTAGTGGAGATTCAAAAAGCACACAAGATTCTCATTTTCATGTAGAGGATTGGCAAGAAGAAGAGGAAGAAGAGGCTACCACTCCACCTCCTCAAGTAAGCTCTAGTGGAAAAGGAAAGGAGCTTATGGTCTATCAAGAGGAAGAAGAAGAAGAGAATGACGAGGAAGAAGATTGATTTCTTCACTTGTTCATTTTTTCTTTTCTTTCTTTTATTTCTCATTTCGTTTTATCCTTCACATGCATGTCTTCCTTGGCTAAAAGTTTACAAGGCGTTGAAAAGCCCACCTGACAGAAGGCCAATCATCTCATGAAACTTGGTAGTCAAAGTGTCAAAGCTCCAAGAAATGTGAGGGCGTCTCTCTTTAAGCCTTGAGACAAATTTTGGCAGAAGCAAGCGCGATGAGAAGCACGAGGGCACTACTAGGCGCGATCAAGGCAAGCACGAGGGCGCTATTGTGGCACAGGGGCAATTTTTGCAATTAATGCAATGTTAGTAACTGTTGAGACATCAGCCACCCTATCAGTGCCATGTGGCTAGAGCCATAGGAGCCCCAACGTCTCTTTTAAGAAAGTGCGAGAGTATTTAGAAAGTGCAGGGCACTTTCCATGAGTTTAGGAATTTTTTTCCAAGTCATCAAATCTTGCAATTAGAAAGTTTTGGCTTCATTATAACGTCTCCAAGGGGTTGGTATGTGTATAAAAACCCCTCTTAAAGACTCTACAACTAAGTGTATGAATTAGATATATCAAAACTCTTGCAAATTCATTTCTCAACCTTTTTACAGTCAATTTTTCTTTGTAAAGTGTATTAAGTTAAAACTTTGTTCAACTAAAATTTAAAAGAGATGTTGTATGAGCCTAGGTATTAAAAACATAAGGAATTGGTTGTTGAGTAACCATTAATACTCAAGGCTTAAGGGACTTAGTAAGAGTTTGATACACTAAGGGAAGAGGTTTAGTGTGAGCCTTGACAACACCAAGTTGTTGGGTGAACTTGTAAAACCCAAAGGTTGTAATCTTAGTGATTATAGTGAAACACTCAAGTGTGGTCTTAAGGAGTGGATGTAGGGAGGTTTGTTCCCAAACCACTATAAATATTTGGTATTATCTTCTATAACTCTTAATCGCCTTACATTTACCTTAATCTCTTGTGTATTTACCTAAAGTCTTTTATTTCTGCAATTTGAGGTCACCAATTCAACCCCCTTCTTAGTTCTAAGAGACAACACCTATGATTTCTGCTTCCATGTGCTTTCACTCAACAGTCATGCTTATACTCCCCAAATAAAACCAAACCATCACACTAGATAGAGATTAGAAAAAGAGGCACAAAAGAAATGAAAAAGATGAGAACACAGGTAGGATTTCTTCTCCGATAACGAAATAAATCACAAGTTCTTTGTTCTCTTTCATATGGCAGAGCATAAGGATTGAATTGAATTGATTTAAACACAAGGGTAGACAAAGAATACAAAAGAAAGGAAAGACATGAGCGATATGTCTAGGTTCGCTAATTCGAGTCTTCATAAGTCTCTAAAGATCTTGGAAGAACCCATAACTTAATTCTCCGCAAGGTAGAAAATGAAAATAATATGCTCACTAGCCTCAAATTTCGGTTGCATGCAATTTTCATATTGCGAAAGGCCTCATTTCGTAAGAAGAAGAAACTACAAGTTAACACTCTTGCCCAAATTACTTCATTCTATGCGTCCCAAACATCAAACTGTGAAAATTACTGCTTGGAATAATCGAAAGTGACATGATTTCTTGATCACCCGTGTGGATTTTTGTCTTGTCTAGCTTGATCATCAAGTCACGCTCCAATGCCATTGGTGAAGCTTGTCAATTATGTTCTCATGATTCCTTAACGAAAATAAGAGGAAATTTTCATGGGCGTACCAAATAACACTCTAGCACAATTTACTTCATGTTATGACTCCCAAACATCAAAACGCCCGCAGTCCTGCTTGTATTAATCAAAACAAACATGATTTCACCCTTGTGCACGTGGATTTGCATCTTGTGCTGATTAATCATCAACTCATGCCCTATTGCTATTGGTCAAGCTTGTTGATTGTGTTCCTATGATTCCTTAACAAAAGCAAGGGGAAATTTGCATCGACGTACCTAATAACAGTTCGAGCCAATTTACTTCATTATATGCCTGCCAAAACATCAAAACACGCTCATTCCCACTTGGATTAATCGGAAGCAATATGATTTTTCCCTTACGTGCATGGATTTATGTCTCGTCCTGCTTGATGATCAAGCTAAGCCCTAATACATTCCCATGATTCCTTATGCCAATGCTTATGTCATCAGGATTCCCCATGCCTTGAGAACAAGGAATGATGGAGATTCCAAAGGTGCAAATCCTGAATCAAAATATTGGGGTATGCCACGATTCTTATCGTTCCCTCTTTCCTCTAGAAGATTCATCTGCGATCATTCGGTGAATGATATCAATACTCGATCAACTAATTTTCTTTCTTCGCATTCGTCCAAGCTAATTATAAGATCAAGGGCCAAAAATATGAAGGAAGCACTTGTTAGGCTTATCAAGAATATTTGGGTTCAAGATACTGGCCATGATGAGTAAACTAGACGGAATCTCAATGAATTAGATTTACAAGAACCGCTAAGTCCTAGTTTTTCAATACAAAAGAAGCATTTTGGCTTGGTCTCGGATTTTTGATTCTATTTTGGTAGTTCAGGTAAAGGTTATACGGTAAAGAGAAATCAATTCCAAGACATATTAGCTTGATCTAATACGAAGGGGTTTGATTAATTCTAATTAGGCATTAATTATTCAAATCAAGCTAATGACATACTAAGGAAGCAAGTTAGGCCAAGGAGGACTTAAAGAGCAAGCCCATGTGGTGACCTCCTTAAGCAATTAGGGTTTCAACTTAAACTTGCTGACTAGTCAACAAGGGGGGTGGCACCTTCTATTTTTTATTTAGGAAATTTCTTTTTTGTTTTATTTTATTTAGGAAGTAATGATTTACTCCCTAAATGATTTATTTCTCTTTTCTCTATCTTAGTTATAGGGGAAACTTGATTGTTAACTATTTGGGAATTTAGTTTTGTTTCTTATTTAGTTTAGGAAGTAATCTATTGTTTTCTAAGTGATTCTATTCCTTTTCGAATGTTATTCTAGGGTTATAGGAGGATTATAAATATCTTGAATTTAGCTACCTATTCCAATCAATCTTGAATGAATTATTTTCTTATCAATGAAGTAAGTTATTTGTTTACTTTGTTCTTTATGAACTTTTCAAGTTTTCTTTTATTGTTTGCGAATTCCTTGTCTTATAAATTTTCAGAACTTAATCTTTTTAAGCTTTAGAATTGTGGTGACATACAACTTTTTATAGTCAAACGGTTTTAGTTTTATCATTATAGATTTGAATTTGACAATTCTAAAATTAGAATCAATTTCAATTTTGGGTTCTATCTCTCTATAGATAGAGTCCATATTATTTGATATCAGAGCTTCGACTTCAAGTTAAGTTTACTTATCCAATTTTCAATTCTTTGTTTGTTCTCTTATTAATTCAATTTCTTTAGCTTATTCAAAAAAAAAATCAAAGAAGGCCGGAATTATCTTTGTTACACCAAAGGGTCGAAAATTGATTTCTTATTGCTTAAGGGTTTGGATTCTTAACCTCACTTTCTCTAGCTATTAAACTCACATTCCTTGCACAATAAATTATACTACAACAAGGAGTCTTGATGATGCAAATCCTACTAGCTCATCGAATCCTAATCTAATAAGGAGTCCTAACTCAACTAGGAATCCTAATCCTATAAGGAGTCCTAATGATATTAGGAGTTCAAGTAACGAAAGAAATCATAATTTAACTAGGAGTCCTAGTTCGATTCAAATTGCAAGTCAATGAGCTTATCCAAGACATTTGGGCTAAGGACACATCAAGGCTTGAAAAATTAAATTTAAGTTCAAGGCTTATTAATCTAATTCAGTTTATTGGGCTTAAAAGAGTTTAATTTAGCTTAAAAAGGCCAAAGAAACTGAATTGGAGCATATGAAGACTTTGGGCCTAACTTGGCTTATGTTATGAGGCCCATCTATTTGACTTATATAAATTAGAGTTTTATGGCTTTTTATGTGCGGCCATACATGTATTTTAACCTAACTAAAACTATGTCTAAGTTATCTCTTTTAGTTAGGAAGGTTATCCTTATCATAGATGAGATGTAAATCCTTATTAGTTAAGATCTAGGGTATTTTAAGGCATATGAGCCTAGTACGAATTTTGATATAATGAATTAAAAAGTTGAATTTTTATGATAATTTGTTATTAAACCTAAAAGCTTGTTTGCTTTGTCTCTGTGTTCTTGTGTAGAATGCATGCTTAAGAAACATTCAAGTAGATTGATCATCTTCTTATGGAGTGTTTCAGAATTGGAATTCTAATTCTTGATCATTTTTCTAAGTAATATGTTTTCTAACCTTTCTTAGGGGTTGAGCCAAATTGGTTCTTGGGGTTTTCATGTTAATGTGTTGGGGTTCCGCAATTCAAAAGGGATTCTCAAGCTTATTCATGGAAGTTCCATATCATTTGGTATTAGAGCTTTGGCTCTAGATCAGGTTTTATCCTTTCATATTTTCATTAATCAATTCTGATTTCTTGTGTTTCTTTGCTCTTTTATTTAATTCGGTTCTTATTATTGTTCTTTATTTGTCTTTTATTTTGATTCTATTTTCTATGAAATCATATTCAACCTTTGTTAGTCATCAAAAAAAGAGTTTAAAAAAAATATTTATTTTGCTGATTTAATTCTGTCCTTTTTTGTTTATTCGCTCATTAAGATAGTAATTCTTCATTACATCTTGTTCTTACGATTTTGTTGTGTTTTGGCTTAATCTTGTTTTCTAGTTGTCGTTTTATTTTAATTATGATTTATTTTTAGTGTTAAACACATGAGTTTTATTTGAGAGATGTATTATCAAAAAGATTCCCATGAGCAACAAAGGAACAACTTGTTTCACACAAGATGTCATGTACAAGGCAAGGTGTGTAATGTGATTATTGATAGTGGAAGCTGCACTAATGTTATAAGTACTCTCTTAATTAGTATATTGGGACTGCCTACCATACCACACCCACGTCCATATCAGCTTCAATGGCTTAATGATTGTGGTAAGGTTAAGGTAAACCAGCAAGTAATTATTTTCTTTTCTATTGGTAAATATCATGATGAGGTGTTGTGCGATGTAGTACTTATGCATGCTAGTGATATTTTGCTTGGAAGACCAAGGCAATTTGATAGAAGGGCGATACATGATAGGTACCTCAATAGGTATTCATTCACCAAGGATGGAGGAGTGTATAAAGACCAATGCAAAATGGAAAGAATGAGAGCAGAGGCTGGAAAGAAAGAGATGGAAAATAAAAAGAGTGCTTTAGAGAGTGAAAATAAAAAGAGCGCTTTAGAGAGTAAAAACAAAAAGAGTGATGCCGTAAAGGAGTTACAGCACTCTATTGAAGTCAATGAAGGTTCTAAAGGCATGATGAGTGAAGATGGTAAAAAAGATAATAATTTGCGACTTTTGAGTGAAACCCAAGATGAAGAGATCATTGTTGAAGATGAAGAAAAAGTTGAGCTGGTGAAGAGTGAAGACGTTTTGCTTGATGCCACTGAGCTAATTGAACATGTTGAGTTTATTGGCATTGAAAGTACTATTTATTCTAAAGTTCCTCCAACAACTTTTGTTAAAGATTTGCAGGTTGATAATGAGTTAGTATTATTCTTGGAGATTATATGTTTGCTTCTTTCACAATATTCGGGCAACATTCAAGGACAAATCTTTCAAAGAAAGGGGGAATTATATGAACCAAACTAGCACAACAAATCCTACTCCAACGAGGAGTCTTGATGATGAAAATCCTACTAGCTTAAGGAATCCTAATCCAATAAGTAGTCCTGACTAAACTAGGAATCCTAATCCTGTAAGGAGTCCTGATGATATTAGGAGTTCAAGCAATAAAAGGAATCCTAATTCAACTAGAAATCCTAATTTAATTAGGAGCCCTAGTTCGATTCAAATTGCAAGTCAATGAGCTTATCCAAGACATTTGGGATAAGGACACATCAAGGCTTGAAGAATTAGATTTAAGTTCAAGGCTCATTAATCTAATTCAGTTTATTGGGCTTGAATGAATTTAATTAGGCTTAAAAAGACCAAAGAAGTCGAATTGGAGCATATGAAGATTTTGGGCCCAACTTGGCTTATGTTATGAGGCCCATCTATATGACTTATGTAAATTAGGATTTTATGGCTTATTATGAGCGACCACACATGTATTTTAACCTAATTAGAACTATGTTTAAGTTATCTCTTTTACTTAGGAAGGTTATATTTATCCTAAATGAGATGTAAATCTTTATTAGTTGAGATTTAAGGTTTTTAAGGCCTATACGGCACTAGTACAAATTTTGATATAATGAATTAAAAAGTTGAATATGAATGATAATTGATTATTGAACCTAAAAGCTTGTGTGCTTTGTCTTTGTATTCTTGTGTAGAATATATGCTTAAGAAACATTTAAGTAGATTGATCATCTTCTTATGGAGTGTTGGAGCCTCGCTCTTCTCTTTTTCTTTTCCTTTGACATTCCCCCCTTTTTTATCAGCTTTCATGAAGTCTTTAGATTTATTGAAGCTTCTGTCTCCTCCCTTCCAAGTCCACTTCCATGTAGAGGTAGTGGAGGTTGAATTGTTCTTGGTGCTTTTTAGACTTCACTTGCCTCTCAATCTTGACCGCCATATGTAACATGTCCTCCATGTCGACATAGTGATATAGCTCCACTAAGTCGGCAATGTTCTTATTTAGTCCATGTCAAGAATCTTACCACGGTTACCTCGCGGTCCTTCTCAACATTGGCTCTAATCATCGCCATCTCCATTGCTTGGTAGTACTCTTCCACACTTTTAGAGCCCTGTACAAGACTTTGAAGTTTATTATCTCTATAATAATATGAAGGAACAAACCTCTTTCGCATGATTCGCTTCATCTCCTCCCATGTCTTAATTGGTGGCACTCTATTCTTTCATCTACTAATTACCAATTGATCCCACCACACTAAGGCATAATTGGTGAACTCAACGGTGGCTAATTTGACCTTATTTTCATCGGAATAGTGATAACACTCGAAGATGAAATCTACCTTTTTCTCCCACTCCAAGTATGCTTCGAGGTCACTTTTGCTTGTGAAGCTTGGAATTTTGATTTGGATACTTCCTAGGTTGTTGTTAAGCCGAGCACACCCATATCTTCCCGAATTAGACACTTGGCCATCATCTTCTGGATCATCTTGGATATCCCTCATCCTATGGAATTGATTGTTGCATGTACTATGCTCCCCTTGAGTTTGAGATTCAAACTTGTCAAATCTATCCTCAAAGTCATTTAGTCTATCGGCGAACCTCATCTCCATCTTTTCCATTATTTGTTGGATGGACTTCATATAGAGTTTCATATCTACATGTCCTTCCTCACTTTGAGTGCTTTCTACTTTATTTTGAGACATGTTGTATAACCTGCCCAACAAGCAATCAAGCAATTGCAACAAATTACTCTCCAAATCAACACTAGAACTTAAAATTTAAACTTTTAAAATTCAAATGCAACACACAAGCATCAAACAAAAGAAAGTAATCAAATGAACAAGACTTGATTAAAATAAAGAAAAGCAAAGTATAGGCTGCCACAATTGTGAAGGAATGGTAACAATTGGGATTCAAAAAGGAATCACGTTTTATAGTTACAAGGCCACTGCCAATTCACTTTTTGTTCACCAAACAACAATCTCTTTTTTTTTTGTTCACTTACTTTCTTTCTTTTCATCACCCTTCCCTCTTATTCTTCTATTTTTTTTTTCTTTTTTTTCATAAGGGAAGAACATTCACATAATAGAGTGAATTTCTTTTGGATTGAAGAAAGTTGCTATAAGATTCCATACTATTCCCAAGACAAAAATTCCCAATAAAAATAACTCATGTGCAGAATCATAACCCAAAGCAGAATAAAACTAAGTGGCAATGGAATATGATAAAAAAAATGGTGAAAGAAGGGGTTATCTACAGAATCAATAAACGAATGAAGGCTATTTGGCTAGAATAAAAAACCTAAGTGCCTCTATCATACCAAAGTGTTAAACTCTCCTTGTGGCCCTCATAAGCATTACCGAACAAGTTCTAAAAGTAAAGACAGTAATTGGCACTCTCAACAAGAAATAAATACATGCATATAAAGTGTATGCTTACAATTTAGGCTCAATTTCTCACAAGTGTGCTTTTGAATAGGTTCCAAACAAAAACCATCAAACTAGAATTAAATAAACCAAAGCAACTTATTGCAAAACTCAAACTAATTATCTTACATTCTTCCACAAGACTCAACACTATCGGTTTTACCCGATCACATGGACATAAACAGGATTTCAAAAGCAAGTCAACAGTAAGAGCATCGAAACAAAGTGAAAAATTTTCAAAATTTTACAAAAAATTGCACAAAGAATAAACAAATAACTAAGATGAGATAAATATCACCCACCCCACACTTGAAGGACACACTGTCCCCAGTGTACAAAATATAAGAAATCAAAAAGGAAAAAGAACTAATACTACCCTGACTATAGCTCCGGAGTGAAAAGAGGTGCATCAGCAGGTATATCAGGGCGTTGGCTAGTCTGTGGTAGAGGAGTGGCTGCAAATGATAAAATAAAGACTTAAAATCAAACTGAAACAAAAATTAAATAAAATATGAAAACTAAAACTAATAAAATGTTTCAAAACAAAAGGTTAAAATATTAGAGATTAAAGATAAAAATTAGAGTGCCTCCTAAAAGTGCTTCTTTTTTATGTGATGAGTCCTCTTAGCTGGACTCATGGTGAAAAGCAAACGGGCGTGATGAACGACCATCCATCCTTCTTCCAAGGAAATGTCTTCAAGTATCCGCTTAGAGGGATAATCGTCAATTTCCTCTTCCCGACTATCAAGCAAGCTGCTAGTATGATGGGAAAAACTCACTTCTCATATAATTGCACGTAGTCATGATGCTCTAGGGGCTCTTCCAATTTGAAAGCTGAAGTTTCACCAATTGGAAGGATCGACGGTTAGGCAATTTCTTTAGGAACGTCGATGGTTTTCTCTAGTCCTTGGCTTAGTTCACTTGCTAGAAGAAACTCGAGCTCCTCCAAGACTTCTTCATTGGATAACTCGTGGTCATCTTCCATCATCGAAGGGACTTGTGGAAAATCCACCAAAAGTTCCTCTAACTACAACTCAGCATCATCAACTGTACGTTCTTGTTGATAGTCTTTCAGAGGAATCATTTTCGCCTCTTCCTTTTCTGGTTCTATCTCCATGTTCAAAGAGTCATCTTGCACAGAAGCATCATCGTCAAACATAATAGATAACCCAAAAAAATTCTCACCTGAACGCAAAGTGACGGCGCTCAAGTGTTCATCGGATTCAGTACCGTTTGATGGAGTTCCCAATTGCTCTTCAGCTAGTAACTTGAAGATTAAGCCTACTTGATGCTCTATGTTGTTAATCGAGGCTTGTTGATCTTTAAGTATCCTCTCTGTTTGTTGGAATCTATCCTCAAGATTTGCAATAAACCTCGTCATCAGCTCCTCTGACACTAATTCTTCACCTTGAGTTGATGGTGCAAGATTAGGCTGCTGAAATTCTGGTGGTTCTTGGCCATCTAAGCTCCATCCAAAGGGTGAATGAATGCTCAACTCTTGATTGTAGGTGCTTCCATACGAGTCATTTGGCCAACTTCCCATATAATTCACCTGTTCATAGTTATAAGAACAATAAGCAACATCACTATATAATGGACAATCATTACTCAAATGTAAACCACAATAAAATTCACAAAAAACTTGAAATGAAGGGATAGGAGTGGAGAGTTGATTGGTAGCCCTGCAAAATGATTCCACTCGAGCTTCTAAAGATGCACGGGTATTCCAATTTTTAGCACTCTCTTGGGTCCTAATCCCATTTTTCGACGTGTCATACAAAGAGGTTAGCATTGAACCTCCTTATCATCCACTATCTGAATCATAAACTTAACTAAATAAATATGTACAAACAAAACAGAAATAAATATAAACAAAAATTAAAAAAAATGGCTAAATTAACAAATAGCAAATTTCACTCTAGTTTTCAAACATTCCCCGGCAACGACGCCAAAAACTTGATGGTTGCTATTTGTGTTAGCTACAATCTAAGGCAGTGTACCTATCGATGCAGTCTAGCACTAATGGCGAGTATGAAGGTCGTATTCCTTAGGAAAGTGAAAGCCCAGAGTTACTCTTTTGTTCTTTGTTATATTAACCTAAAATGAGTGATGAAAAATTTTCTAAACTAACTAATAGCTACAAGCTAAATTCTAAGGGAGATGCAGGAGTAATTGATAAATAAAATAACCAAGACAAGAAAGCAAACCCAAAGGGAACCTAAACTAGTTAGCAATCAAATAAATGATAAAGGATTGGTGAGTCTAATTATGCTACCCATGGACGAATTCTTAACCGAATTCAGTTTCTCTCTCTCGATAACCGAATTCCTAAATCTAATAACCTAAAGTTGGAATCTCTTCCTAACGATTGATTCTTAAATTAGCATTAAGCTTTAATCCGCCTCTATTAAGCTTTGTTAATTCTTAATCCGGCTAGTTAATTATCCTTATCTCTAAGCGATTATTAACCAGTTCTTGCTATTCAAAATTCCAATTGCCAAATGGACTTCTCAATCACACAAAGCAATCTAAACACACAATTCACAACATCTCATGAATAATGCATTATCTTATTAATACTGGAAGCAAGAAGAATACAAAACCCAAACAATCCAACAATATAATATAAAGCCAACATAGTAAAGAAATCCCAATGGATTTAATCAATCTAGCTAATCATGTTCATTATCAAAATCCACAAGAATTCAATTACAATAATGAGTAAAGGTAGAGAAACCCGATTACACCCTTGGATGAGAGTAAACAACCCTAATTCCTCTTGCTTGATTGGAAAACTAATCAACGAACCTCGCCCAATCTTCAATCCTTGAAGGGAATCTAATTGAAACCTTGATCCAAGTCTCCTTTTCCCTTGGTTCCAGCTCAGAAAACCCTTAGAGAGAAAAATATTAGGGTTTGGGACATTCTCCCCCGGCTCTCCTTTCTTTCCTCTTGCTCTTTCTTTTAATTAATTCGTCTTGTCGCCACAAATATGGTCGTGTTCCTGGCCGTGTTGAGAACACGGTTTGGTGTTCCTGGCTGTGTTGGGAAGACAGTTTGGTGTTCCTGGCCGTGTTACTCTCTATGGTCATGCTCCCTAACGCCTCTGCTTCTTTGATGTCCAATGCACCCAAAAACGGCCGTGTTAGTGCCCGTGTTGGGAACACGGCCAGTGTTGAAACCAACACGGCCCTGTTCAGCTTCCTCATGCTCGTACTTAGCTTGTTTTGGCAGCTTTGATGCCCAATTATGCTCCAATTCTTCCCTTTATCATTCTTTGACTTCTTTTGAACCTAATGCACACAAACAGACGCATAGGGTGAGTATTGGGACCAATTCACATCCAAATGTCTATAAAATCAATCTTAAAAACCCCATTTAGATGTGTGTATTTATCAAAGGACAAGAGTAATAAGTCTATTTTCCCTAGTGCAAGTGTTGATAAGTCCGCAAAGTTCTTAAAAGAACCCATAACTTGATTTCTCGCATGGTACCAAACTGATATAATGTCACACCCGTACTCTAAATATGTACTTATCATTTTAGCATTGCATTTTTATATAGTATCTTAATTGAATTATGGTAATACTTAAGTGTGTTTCATAATAAATATTAGTGGACTTAATTGAAAAGAAAGAAAGATGGTGGATTAAAATAGGATGAAAGAATAAAAGTTAGAGGGTTTATAAGTAATATGAAAAATTCATTAAGGACCTATGGGGATATTTTACAACTAATCATATCCTAGACTACATATGGAGTCATCCATTTTCTACTCCTAAGTATCCATATACATATATGTTCACAAACACACTTAACATAGGAAAAGAAAAGAGAGGAATTGAGAGAATTTCTTCATTAAATAGCCTGGTGTAATCTTTTGCCAAGATGAATTTCAAGGTTTAAGCACTTCTTTTGCCATAATCTTCATCTATAAAGGCTTTAAAGCTTTATTTGGTAAGTATTATAAGAGTTTTGATTGATTTAAGTTAGGAATGGTGAGCTTTATTCTCAGGTTAGATTTTTTCTGATTTTTCAGCCTCTATATTTATTTCATATGTTGAGCTAGGAAACTCAAAATTAGGTGTGGCTTGATACATAGGAAAAAAACTATAGAAAATCCTCTATGACTTTGTAGATTTTACATTTGTGTGCTATTTCTGTCTCTATATTTGTTGAATCAGACCAAACAATTAATTACTCATTCTATCAGGATAGTTTGAGTTGGTCATATTAAATTGTGATTAGCTCCTTATATAGTTGTCAAATTGAAGTGAAACGTTTTCTGCATATTATAGACTTCAATACCTAGAAGTATACAAAATATGAGCCTCAAATACCTCATATGTGATTCCCAATAATCTTTCAAAGTTGACCCTAAAATTTATACTATCATGATTGTTGAGATAGGAATGTAGGATTGAGTTTAAAAGCACATGATATGAGAGCATAAAGGGTTATTACTTTTGGAATTCTAAGTGAAATTTATGAATTAGGTGTTAAAAAAGGCAAGGAAAATGCAAGTGTAAGGTAGAAATCTTATGGAGCTGGTTGGATATAACAAAGGCCACTTTCGCTGAGTACATATTAAGCTCTTGAAAATTTGATTTCTTTGATTTGAAAGCTAAATATTGAACTAGGAAAAGAGGAAACTTAAATTTTTTATTTTAAGCTTATTAAATTTTATATTGGTATTTCAAGCCCTGGAATATTTCAAAGCCTCAATCCTACTACCAGTCTATCCTTGAGGTAACTGGTTCTGCAAAGTTCAAACACTTCAAAAAACACAAAGAACCAACTCCATCTCAAACACAACCCAGATATTCAACATCTGATATACCAAGCACAAACAACATACTACAGAATGTTGATTACCAAAGCAATATCCCCAGACCCATTTACAATGAACCAAAGAGAGAAGATGAGGATATAGAGATCGTCTCTACCCCCTTCTCACCATCACCATCTGCAATAACACAAAATCTAGAAGCAGAAATCAACATGATTTCAAAAGATTTTCAAATCGATCAAAAGCTTTTACATGAAGATTTCTATTCAAAGAAAAACCATTCTAAAAAACTTTTATTTTTTAAGAATTTTTGACAAGAAAAAGACAGAATTCAAGAAAGATACTATCAATTTTGCATTCAATATAAAGTCCAAATCAAATTTTTTGATTGCTTTCAAATTTATTGCAAAGAAAATAGTATTCTTTATCCTTTCAAAGAAAAGCTTATTAGTCCTGTCACTCTAAGAAACAAGGCTCCAGAGTGGAAGATCGGAGAAAACCAAACTATCCAGTCTGAACATCCTCCCCTTAGGAAGATAACTATTCCTTATGGAAAGAATGAAAATCCAGCTATGAGGAGTTCGGCAATGGCTCTATCAGAGGTACCAAAATCAACGGTACACCATGCTCATTATCCATATCCATGACCATAAAGTCCACAGAAAATATGAACTTATCTACCTTGACTCGCACATTCTCTACAATCCCCTTGGGAAGCTTAATAGAATGGTCAGCTAATTGAATGCACATCCTAGTGGGTTTTGCCTCCCCCAAACCTAGCTTATTGAACAAACTAGTGGGCATGACATTTATGCTAGCCCCCAAATCAGCTAATGCATCATCAACACACAAGTTACCCAAAGTGCAAGGAATAGTGAAACTCCCTGGATCGTGACATTTCTCTGGCAACTTGCTCTGAAACACTGCTGAGCACTCTTCGTTAAGCTTAACATAGGCTACCTCCTCCAACTTCCTTTTTTTACTAAGTATGTCCTTTAAAAACTTGGCATACTTCGGCATCTGCTTCAATGCATCAATAAAAGGCAAGTTAATATGCAGTTGTCTAAAAATATCCAAAAATTTACTGAACTGCTCTTGCGCTTCTGCTTGTTTAAGTCTAGCAGGATAAGGAATCTTAGGTTGATATTCCCTAACTGGGATCGGTTTCACCTTTTGTCCCTCAAGTTCCCTAACCTTATTGCTTGCCTCAACCTGCACATCAATAGTGGAGTCGTCAAAAATAGGCTTATAAGGAGCTGAAACTAACTTACCTGAACGTAAAGTGATGGCGTTCACGTGCTCCCTCGGGTTAGAGATTTGGCCAATCTGAGTCTCCAAGTTCTGAATCGAGGCTTGCTAATTCCTAAGTGCACTATCAGTTTACTGGAACCTTATCTCCGTAGTCATCACAAACTTCATCATAAGTTCCTCTAGATTTGATTTCTTTTTTGGTGGAGGAGGAGCTTGTGCAGGCCCAGCTGGCTGTTGTTGTGGCTGCTGATGAAGTATCTGAAAACCAGGTGGACCCTAGGCATTATTGTTCCTCCAACTAAAGTTGGGATGATTGCTGATGTGCGTAAAATACACACATCTAGATGGGGTTTTTAAGATTGATTTTATGTACATTTGGATGTGAATTGGTCCCAACACTCACCTTATGCATCTGTTTGTGTGCATTAGGTCCAAAAGAAGTCAAAGAATGATAAAGGGAAGAATTAGAGCATAATTAGATGTCAAAGCTGCCGAAACAAGCTAAGTTTGCGCATGAGAAAGCTGAACACGGCCGTGTTAGTTTTAAAACTGCTCGTGTTCCCAACATAGGCACCAAAACGGGCTGTGCTGGATGCATTTGACAAAAGAAGCATTAAAGAGCACGACCATAGAGAGTAACACGACCATCAGCACGGGGCCGTGTTCCCAACACGCCCACCAATGAACACGGCCATGTTCATGGCAGTTGGACAAATTAATTTAAAAAGAAAGAAAAGAGGAAAAAGGAGGCAACTAGGGTTAGGACATCCCAAACTCATTTCTTTCTCTCTCTAAGGGTTTTCTGAGCTGGAACCAAGGAAAAAGGAGACTTGGACCAAGGTTTCAATTGGATTCCCTTCAAAGATTGAAGATTGGGCGAGGTTCGTTGATTGGTGTCAATTCGAGCAAGAGGAACAAGAATCGATTCAAGATTGGGCAAGAGGAATTGGAGCTGTTTACTCTCATCTAAGGGTGTATTCGGGTTTCTCTACCTTTACTCATTGTTGTAATTGAATTCTTGTGGATTTTGATAATGAACATGATTAACTAAACTTGTTGACCCATTAGGGTTCTTTATCTAGTGAATTTTGTACTTAACTTTTGAATTGAATGTATTGATTTTTAATATTGGTTTGCAATGGAAGTGCTTATTGATTTGTTCTTCATATCTTGTTGAATGATTATTGGAATTTGAATATTCTTGAGAAAGACGTTTAGGTTTGGATTGTCCTTTGCAACCTAGAATTGAATTCGCCTAGAGATAGGGTGTTTGTTCTACCGAATTGAGAATTAACAACTCTCAATAGTGTTAAATGGTATATAATGATAATTTGGATAATTAGAGTTAGGAAGAGATTTCAACCTAATTAATATAAATTAAGATGTTAATGTCCTTGAGAAAGGCGTTAATTGAATTCAATCAATAAATTCCATCTTTAGTTTCCATTCCCTAGAGACAAGAATTCCCAAGGGGTTATTCCTTAACTTGAATTAATCCTTTCCTAGTAGCCGTAGTTAGATAACAATTATAGTAGCTATTAGTTAATTTAGGAATTATTCATCATTCATTTTAGGCTAATATAACAGAGAACAAAGGAGTATCTCTAGGCTTTCACTTTTCCGAGGAATACGACCTTGATACTCGCCATTAGTGCTAAACTACATCCATAGGTATACTGCCTTAGATTGTAGCTACATAGATAGCAACCATCAAGTTTTTGGCGCCGTTGCCAGGGATTGTTTGAAAACTAGAGTGAAATTTTCTATTTGTTAATTTAGCCATTTTTTTTATTTTTATTTATTTATGTTTCGTTTGTACATATTTATTTAGTTAATTTTATGATTCAGGTAGTGGATGATAAGGAAGTTCAATGCTAAATTCTTTGTGTGACACGTTGGAAAATGGGATCAGGAACCAAGAGTGTGCTAAAAATTAGGATACCCGTGCATCTTTAGAAGCTCGAGTGGAATCGTTTTGCAGGGCTACCGATCAACTCTCCACTCCTATTCTTTCATCTCAAGTTCATTGTGAATTTTGTTATGGTTTACATTTGAGTAATGATTGTCCATTGTGCAGTGATTTTACTCATTGTTCTTATAACTGTGAACAGGTGAATTAAACGGGAAGTTGGCGAATTGACTCGTACGGAAGCACCTACAATCAAGAGTGGAGCACTCATTCACCCTTTGGATGGAGCTTAGATGGCCAAGAACCACCAGGATCTCAGCAACCACATCAGTAGCCTAATCTTGCACCTTCAACTCAAGATGAAGAGTTAGTGTCAGAGGAGCTGATGATGAGGTTCTTTACAAGTCTTGAGGATAGATTCCAACAAATAGAGAGGGTACTTGAAGGTCAACAAGCCTCGATTGAGAACATAGAGCATCAAGTAGGCTTGATCTTCAAGTTACTAGCTGAAGAGCAATTGGGAACTCCATCAAACGCTACTGAATCCGAGGAACATTTGAGCGCCGTCACTTTGCGTTCAGGTAAGAATTTTTCTAGTTTATCTATTATGTTTGACGATGATGCTTATGTGCAGGACAACTCCTTGAACATGGAGATAGAACCAGAAAAGGAATAGGCAAATATGATTCCTCTGAAAGACTACCAATAAGAACGTACAGTTGATGATGCTGAGTTGCAGTTAGAGGAATTTTTGGTGGATTTTCCACAAGTCCCTTCGATGATGGAAGATGAGCACGAGTTATCCAATATAGAAGTCTTGGAGGAGCTCGAGTTTCTTCTAGTAAGTGAACCAAGCCAAGGACTGGAGAAAACCATCCACATTCCTAAAGAAATTGCCCAACCGTCGATCCTTCCAATTGGTGAAACGCCAGCTTTCAAATTGGAAGAGCCCCTAGAGCATCATGACTACATGCAAATATATGAGGAGCGAATTTTGCCCATCATACTGGCAGCTTGCTTGACCATCGGGAAGAGGAATTTGACGATTAGTCCTCTAAGCAGATACTTGAAGCCATTTGCTTGGAAGAAGGATGGATGGTCATCAATCCCCACCGTTTGCTTTTCACCATGAGTCCAGCTAAGAAGACTCATCACATAAAAAAAGAAGCATTTTTAGGAGGCACCCCAAATTCTATTTTTCATTTTTAATATTCTACCCTTTCACTGTGAACTTAGTTTGATTAGATTTTACAGTTTGTTTTTGTTAAGTTTTATTTATGTTGAGTGTATGAGTTAAGGACTTATTGGTTGTGCAGGTGAGAAAGAGTGAGAAAGTGCTGAGAATCTCAAGTTTTGCAGTTTTTGGAGCTCAATACGAGCGTGTTCAAGGCCGTGTTACCAACACGGCTAACTATGCTGACCGTGTTAATCAACATGGACCGTGTTCTATTTGTAGAAAAATAAACTTTAAGGGGACACGTTCACAGAAGGTAACACGGCCCTAAACCCTAAACTGTGTTGGCAACACGCCCCGTGTTGTATCAACACAGGCCATGTTCTATTTGCTCAAAATCAAACTAAAGATGGGCACGTGCACAGAAGGTAACACAAGCATTTATATCAGACCGTATTGGCAACACGTCCCCGTGTTTCCTCAACACGGGCGTTTTCATCAAAATTGGTACGTTAGCACGTTTAAGTCCATTTAACACGGCCCGATATCCAGACCGTGTTCATGAACACGGCCCCATGTTGATAAACATGGGCGTGTTCCGGTCATTGCCTATATATACGAATTGATTTCAAAAGGGCCAAAATTTTGGCAAATTCTCTCAAACTTGCTCTCTTCTCTTTTATACTCATCTTAAACACTTTGGATATTGATTTTTTAAGTAAGTACTCTCCGTCCTTCACTTTCCATTCTTTGTTTTTTATTTTCGGTTATAGTTTGAATTTCTATTTTAGGTGTGTTTGAATGTTTTTGTGTTTATGTGAATTTGGTTTTGAATTTTGTTTTTGATTTAGTGCATTTATTTACATTCATTTTTGGGTTTAAATTTTCTTTTATTTTCTTTAATTTATTTTACATTTTCAATTTGTTCCTATTTTCTATTTTTCTTTTTTGCCATTATTATTGTGACTGTGCACTGAATACCTTTTGCTAAGGTACACTTTCCTTATTTTCCTCTCTATTATTCTTGGATGTCGCTAAACAATTGGCTCTGACATATTTAGTCAACTCTGTGTGTGTCTGTTCTATTATAGTTTGTTGGTTTGCCTTGTGATGGATTATGACGAATTTAGACTTGATATGGATAAATTGAGAATTTAATTGGTTAGGATCATGGTTGGCAGTGTTATGGATTGAATTTTCTTTGCAGGGCATTTAACGGTTTAACTTTATCGAGTTCAATAGTTCGATTTGTCCATTTTATGCCATTATACTGCCAGAGTTTCATTGATCCTTAGCACTAAAAATCTCTTTTTCAGGTACCATGTCCATTAGACGAGGATCAGGAGTTTAAAAGAGGAGGCAGACCAATGGTTCCTCTTCCTCTCAATTGTCAGGCGCTGCACCGACTAGTTTAGGCCAAATTAGAGCACCGCAGCGCCATAGATTCCTACTTTTCCAAGGGCAGCCCACCTTCGAGCAGAGATACCAGTCGATGAGGCACAAAGATTTGGGAAAAGGGCGTAGGATAGGCAGCTGACACTAAAGGCTGTTGGACTTGCAGTGCGATCCGCTTCCCGTTTGCAATTCTTTGAGATAGTTGAACTGACATATAGGGAGTTGACTGTGGAGTTCGGTAGCACTTTCTTCCTGTAGAGCCAGTTACGGGACTTTCAGCAGCCAAATGCTATTAGTTTCAGACTAGCAGAGCAGACTTTCACGATGAGTGTACAACAGTTTGGGGTACATTTGGGTTTATGGATTGAAGAGGATGTAGCTAGGTAGGTATATAGTCGTTGTATACACACGCCTGGTGTGTCATATTTGTAGATGTGGGCCGAGATTTCTGATGACACTGAGGGGTACAATGCCAGCCAGTCCAAGGCGTCTAACTTACCTGAGGGACTGCGGTACTTGCATGCATTGCTGGCTAGGACCATCACTGGCAGGAGAGATAGCGGTGGTGTAGTTACCCAGCCGGACCTGTTTATACTTTATAGCATGCACCAGCACCAGTCCGTCGACATGGGATACTTGTTGGCCAGACAGATCAGTGCCTTCTGCAACAACTCAAAGAAGGTGTTTTTCTATTTTGGGACTTACATTACTCGGCTGGCTAAGAGCTTAGGAATTTTGGAGGAGGCGATAGCACATTTGACAAAGCTGGGGATGATGGAAACGTTGGGACTTCCCGAGTTGGTTAGTATGGGGATGGTGACTCGCAGGCAGGGTCCGCTAGGACCAGAGTATAGACTGAGGAGTGCTCTCTTGGCAGCACTCAGAGAGGAGCGACCTGCCCCACGAGCCCCTAGTACACAGGATGTTCCACCCCTTTCTTCTGATATTCCAGAGTCTTCCTCCAGACAGTCTACTTCTTCAGCTATTCTAGGAGTCTCCCCAATTGAGTTTATAGAGCTGCAGCTTAGAGTGCAGAGGTTGGCAGAGGAGCAGCAGCAGCACTTCATTCGATAAGAGGCTTTTCAGCAGGACCTTTTACAGCGTCAGGCTGAGTTTTAGAGCCAAATGATGGCTCAGTTTGAAAGGCAGAGGGCTATGCTTCAGGCCTTGATTGAGCAGGGAGCCAGGTTAGAGGCCTCTATGGCCCCTGATATTTTTTATGTTATTTTTGCTACAGATTATCTCCCTGCCAGTCCATGGAGCAGGGTTCCAGTGCGTAGCCATTTTGACATCTTTCTAGCGGATGATCCAGCTGACTCTTCTTTTCCGACTGAGCAGCCTGATGAGCCTCCTACCAATGTTGTTCCTGCTGACCCACCAGTTCCTGCAGGTGACACTACTTCCGACCCTCAGCGAGCAGCCACTCCTCCACCACAGACTAGCCAACGCCCTGATATCTCTGATGATGCACCTCTTTTCTCTCTAGAGCCATAGTCAGGGCAGTATTAGTTTTTTTTTCTTCCTTTTTCATTTCTTATATTGTTTTTCTTTCTATACACTAGGGACAGTGTGTCCTTCAAGTGTGGGGTGGGTGATAGTTATATACACTTGTTTTCTTATGTATATAATCTGAATCTTTTTCTAGTATATATATCGCATTTCATTTGTCCCATCTCAGTTATTTGTTTATTCTTTATGCAAATTTTTTGTAAAATTTTGAAAATTTTTCACTTTGTTTCGATGCTCTTACTGTTGACTTGCTTTTGAAATCCTGTCTATGTTCATGTGATCGAGTAAAACTGATAGTGTCGAGTCTTGCAAAAGAATGTAAGTTATTTAGTTTAAGTTTTGCACTAAGTTGCCTTGGTTTATTTAATTTTGTTTTGATGATTTTTGTTTGGAACCTACTCAAAAAGCACACTTGTGAGAAATTGAGCCTCAATTGTAAGCATACGCTTTATGTGCTTTTATTTATTTCTTGTTGAGAGTGCCAATTACTGTCTTTACTTTTAGAACTTGCTTAGTAATGCTTATAAGGGCCATAAGGAGAGTTTAACACTTTGGTATGATAGAGGCACTTAGGTTTTTCATTCTAGCCAAATAGCCTTCATTCGTTCATTGATTCATTAGATAACCCCCTCTTTCATCATTTCTATCATATTTCATTACCACTTAGTTCTATTCTGCTTTGGGTTATGATTTTGCATATGAGTTATTTTTATTGGGAATTTTTATTTTGGGAATAGCATTAGAAACTTGTAGTAGCTTCCATCAATCCAAAAGAAATTCACTCAATTAGGTGAATGTTTCTTCCCTTAAATATATATCAAAAAAAGGAAAAAGAAAATAATAAGAAGAATAAGAGGGAAGGGTGATGAAAAGAAAGAAAGTAAGTGAGCTAATTGCTTAATTGCTTTTGGGAGTTTACATTTTGACTTGGTTCCTATTTCCCACTTTGGACTACGGTTCATTGTTTATCCCTTGTGATTATTATGGCTTGTGTGTAGGTCATTTATCTCATTGCAGAACACCATAGGTTCAACTCTTACCAAATTTACCTACCCCTACCTAATCCCCATTACA
The DNA here is from genome assembly GCF_019578655.1 of Ricinus communis. NCBI lineage: Eukaryota > Viridiplantae > Streptophyta > Magnoliopsida > Malpighiales > Euphorbiaceae > Ricinus > Ricinus communis. The sequence goes on from NC_063256.1 coordinate 23,996,171, forward strand.
ACCCTTATAAAGACCTCTTGACATGGTTGTTGACTCTCCATAAGTGGTAGGAGTAGGATTTAAGAGCAAGCATATAGTAAGTAAGGCAGTAGTTGATGCATTGAGCGATTAAACACTACCCTTTAAATACTTTGAGTGATTTAGAGTGAATCTTATGAGGAGTTGGTTTTGAATAATTTTGTTGAGATAGTATTTTGTGAATCATTAGCATCTTGGTTGTGATACTTGAATTGATTGCTTCATTTCTTTTTGTTTGACTTACGCTTGTTAAGGATATGTGCAGGGGCTCCTAGCTTGTTTATCAGTTTAAGTGTTGTTCCTTAGTGGTTTATTTTCCTTATTTTACTTTTGATTGCTTGAGGACAAGCAATGAGCTAAGTATGGGGTGATTTGATGTGCGTAAAATACACACATCTAGATGGGGTTCTTAAGATTGATTTTATGTACATTTCAATGTGAATTGGTCCCAACACTCACCCTATGCATCTGTTTATGTGCATTAGGTCCAAAAGAAGTCAAAGAATGATAAAGGGAAGAATTGGAGCATAATTAGATGTCAAAGCTGCCGAAATAAGCTAAGTTTGTGCATGAGAAAGCTGAACACGGCCGTGTTAGTTTTAACACTGGTCGTGTTCTCAACATGGGCACCAAAACGGGTTGTGCTGGATGCATTTGACAAAAGAAGCATTAAAGAGCACGACCACAGAGAGTAACACGGCCATCAGCGCGGGGCCGTATTCCCAACACGCCCACCAATACAGGCTGTGTTCCCAACACGGACATCAACACGGCCATGTTCATGGTAGCTGGATAAATTAATTTAAAAAGAAAGAAAAGAGGAAAAAGGAGGCAACTAGGGTTAGGACGTCCCAAACTCATTTCTTTCTCTCTCTAAGGGTTTTCTGAGCTGGAACCAAGGAAAAAGGAGACTTGGACCAAGGTTTCAATTGGATTCCCTTCAAAGATTGAAGATTGGGCGAGGTTCGTTGATTGGTGTCAATTCGAGCAAGAGGAACAAGAATCGATTCAAGATTGGGCAAGAGGAATTGGAGCTGTTTACTCTCATCTAAGGGTGTATTCGGGTTTCTCTACCTTTACTCATTGTTGTAATTGAATTCTTGTGGGTTTTGATAATAAACATGATTAACTAAACTTGTTAACCCATTAGGGTTCTTTATCTAGGGATTTTTGTACTTAACTTTTGAATTGAATGTATTGATTTTTAATATTGGTTTGCAATGGAAGTGCTTATTGATTTGTTCTTCATATCTTGTTGAATGAATATTGAAATTTGAATGTTCTTGAGAAAGACGTTTAGGTTTGGATTGTCCTTTGCAACCTAGAATTGAATTCGCCTAGAGATAGGGTGTTTGTTCTACCGAATTGAGAATTAACAACTCTCAATAGTGTTAAATGGTACATAATGCTAATTTGGATAATTAGAGTTACAAAGAGATTTCAACCTAATTAATCTAAGTTAAGATGTTAATGTCATTGAGAAAGGCGTTAATTGCGTAGAGATTTTCCCACGGAAATTGAATTCAATCAATCAATTCCATCTTTAGTTTCCATTCCCTAGAGACAAGAATTCCCAAGGGGTTATTCCTTAACTTGAATTAATCCTTTCCTAGTAGCCGTAGTTAGAAAACAATTAGAGTAGCTATTAGTTAGTTTAGGAATTATTCATCATTCATTTTAGGCTAATATAACAGAGAACAAAGGAGTAACTCTGGGCTTTCACTTTTTCGAGGAATACGACATTGATACTCGCCATTAGTGCTAGACTGCATCGATAGGTATCTGCCTTAGATTGTAGCTGCATAGATAGCAATCATCAATTGCGCCACCCAAGGTTGTATGTGTTGCTGTAAGGGTCGTTCTGCTACTTTGGGGCGTTCCCCATATAATCAACTTGCTCAACATCAGAAGACACAGCAGAAACAGATGGAAAAATAGAGGAAGATGAAGCAAATATACCTCCTGAGGTTGTTTTCACAGACTCGCAATTACACTATTTTTAGGGGGTTATTTTCTCAAATTCATAAATATACACGTCTTACGGGGTTATTTTCTTATATCGACAAATATACCCCTTTTACGGGGTTGTTTTTCTCATATTATAAAATTTACTCATTCAAGGAGTTGTTTTCTCATACTCACAAATATCCCAAAATTGCAGGGTTATTTTCTCCGACTGATAAATATCCCCGTATTACAGGATTGTTTTCTCGTATTTAAAAATTTACCCCTTCTACAAGGCTGTTTTCTTAGACTCATAATTACACTATCTTTACCGGTTTGTTTTCTCAGATTCATAAATATACACATTTTACGGGGCTATTTTCTTATATTGATAAATAAAACACTTTTACGGGATCGTTGTCTAATATTAAAATATTAGCACTATTATGGGGTTGTTTTCTCAAATTAATAAATATACACGTTTTAAGGGGTTATTTTCTTATATTGATAAATATACCCCTTTTACGGGGTTATTTTCTCATATTATAAAATTTACTCATTTAAGGAGTTGTTTTCTCATACTCACAAAAATTCCAAAATTACGACGTTATTTTCTCCGATTGATTAATATCCTCGTATTACAAGGTTGTTTTCTCGTATTTAAAAATTTTAGCCCTTCTACGAGCTTGTTTTCTCAGACTCACAATTACACTATTTTTACGGGGTTGTTTTCTCAAGTTCATAAATATACACAATTTACGGGGTTATTTTCTTATATTGATAAATATACCACTTTTACGGGATCGTTGTCTCATATTAAATTATTAGCACTATTATAGTGTTGTTTTCTCAAATTCATAAATATATATGTTTTACAGGGTTATTTTCTTATATCGACAAATATAACCCTTTTATGGGGTTATTTTCTTATATTATAAAATTAACCCATTTAACGGCTTGTTTTCTCATACTCACAAATATACAAAAATTATGGGGTTATTTTCTTCGATTGATAAATATCCCCGTATTACAGGGTTGTCTTCTCATATTAAAAAATTTACCCATTCTACGAGGCTGTTTTCTCATACTCGCAGTTACAATACTTTTACAGGGTTATTTTCTTATATCAATAAATATACCCCTTTTACAGGGTTGTTTTCTTATATTCCAAAATTACCCGATTTAAGGGGTTGTTTTCTAATACTCACAAATATACCAAAAATTACGGAGTTATTTTCTCCGATTGATAAATATCCCCGTACTATGGGATTGTTTCCTAATATTTATAAATATACCGCTCTTATGGGGTTGTTTTCTCATATTAAATAATTTACCCCTTCTGCGAGGCTGTTTTCTCAGATTCGCAATTACACTACTTTTACGGAGTTGTTTTCTCAAATTCATAAATATACACGTTTTACGAGGTTATATTCTTATATTGATAAATATACTACTTTCACGTGTTCGTTTCCTCATATTAAATTATTAGCACTATTATGAGATTTTCTCAAATTCATAAATATACACATTTTACGAGATTATTTTCTTATATAAAAAAATATACCCTTTTAACGGTGTTGTTTTCTCATATTATAAAATTAACCAATTTAAGTGGTTGTTTTCTCATACTCACAAATATACCAAAATTACGGGATTATTTTCTCCGATTGATAAATATCCCCATATTACGAGGTTGTTTCCTAATATTTATAAATACACTCCTCTTCCTGGGTTATTTTCTCATATTAAAAAATTTACCCCCTCTACGAGGCTGTTTTCTCATATTCATAAATATACACGTTTTACGGAGTTATTTTCTTATATTGATAAATATACCACTTTTACGGAATCGTTGTCTCATATTAAATTATTAGCACTATTATGGTGTTGTTTTCTCAAATTAATAAATATACATTTTTACGGGGTTATTTTCTTATATCAAAAAATATACCCCTTTTACGGGGTTATTTTCTCATATTCTAAAATTAACCCATTTAAGAGGTTATTTCTTCATACTCACAAATATACCAAAATTATGGGGTCATTTTCTCGGATTGATAAATTTCCTCGTATTACGGGGTTGTTTTCACATATTAAGAAATTTACCCCTTCTACGAGGCTGTTTTCTAATATTAATAAATTTACCCATTCTACGAAGTTGTTTTCTTAGACTCACAATTACAATACTTTTACCGGATTGTTTTCTCAGATTCATAAATACACATGTTTTACGGGGTTATTTTCTTATATTGACAAATATACCACTTTTATGGGGTTATTTTCTGATATTATAAAATTAACCCATTTAAGGGGTTGTTTTCTCATACTCACAAATATACCAAAATTACGTCGTTATTTTCTCTGATTGATAAATATCCCCGTATTACGAAATTATTTTCTCTGATTGATAAATATCCCCGTATTACGGTGTTATTTTCTCATATTTAAAAATTTACCCCTTCTACGAGGTTGTTTTCTCAGAGTCACAATTAACTACTTTTATGTGGTTGTTTTCTCAGATTCATAAATATACACATTTTATGGGGTTATTTTCTTATATTAATAAATATATCATTTTTACAGTGTCGTTTTCTCATATTAAATTATTAGCACTATTATAGGGTTGTTTTCTCAAATTCATAAATATACAGATTTTACGGGGTTATTTTCTTATATCGACTAATATACTCCTTCTACGAGGTTGTTTTCTAATATTCTAAAATCCATTTAAGGGGTTATTTTCTCATACTTACAAATTCACCAAAATTACTGGGTTATATTCTCCGGTTGATAAATATCCCCATATTATGTTGTTGTTTTCTAATATTTATAAATATACCCCTCTTACGGGTTTTTTTTCTCATATTAAAAAATTTACCTCCTCTACGAGTCTGTTTTCTCAGACTCGCTATTACACTACTTTTATGGGGTTATTTTCTCATATTCATAAATATACATGTTTTACGGGGTTATTTTCTTATATTGATAAATATACAACTTTTACTCGGTTGTTTTCTCATATTAAATTATTAGCACTATTATGGGGTTGTTTTCTGAAATTCATAAATATACACGTTTTACGGGGTTATTTTCTTATATCGACAAATATACCCCTTCTACGGGATTGTTTTCTCATATATTAAAATTAACCCATTTAAAGGCTTGTTTTCTCATACTTACAAATATACCAAAATTACGGGGTTATTTTCTTCGATTGATAAATATCCCCGTATTACAGGGTTGTTTTCTCATATTTAAAAATTTACCCCTTCTACGAGGCTATTTTCACAGACTCGTAATTACACTACTTTTACGGGGTTGTTTTCTCAGATTCATAAATATACACGTTTTATGGGGTTATTTTCTTATGATTGATAAATATACCACTTTTACGGGGTTGATTTCTCATATTAAATTATTAGGACTATTATGGGGTTGTTTTCTCAAATTCATAAATATACACATTTTCCGGGGTAATTTTCTTATATCGACAAATATACCCCTTTTATGGGATTGTTTTCTCATATTCTAAAATTAACCCATTTAAGGGGTTATTTTCTCATACTCACAAATATACTAAAATTATGGTGTTATTTTCTCCGATTGATAAAAATCCTTGTATTATGGGGTTTTTTTCACATATTAAAAAATTTACCCCTTCTACGAGGCTGTTTTCTCATATTAAAAAAATTTACCCATTCTACGAGGCTGTTTTCTTAGACTCACAATTACACTATGTTTATGGGGTTGTTTTCTCAGATTCATAAATACACACGTTTTACAGGGTTATTTCTTATATTGACAAATATACCACTTTTACAGGGTTGTTTTCTCTAATTATGAAATTAACCCATTTAACGGCTTATTTTCTCATACTCACAAATATACAAAAATTATGTGGTTATTTTCTTCGATTGATTAATATCCCCGTATTACATGGTTGTTTTCTCATATTAAAAAATTTACCCATTCTACGAGAGTTATTTTCTTATATCAACAAATATACCCCATTTACAGGGTTGTTTTCTCATATTCCAAAATTAATCGATTTAAGGGGTTGTTTTCTCATACTCACAAATATACCAAAAATTACGAGGTTATTTTCTCTGATTGATAAATATCCCTGTATTACGGGTTTATTTCCTAATATTTATTAATATACCCCTCTTAAGGGGTTATTTTGTCATATTAAAATATTTACCCGTTCTACGAGGCTGTTTTCTCAAACTCGCAATTACACTACTTTTACGGGGTTGTTTTCTCAGATTCATAATTATACATGTTTTACGACGTTATTTTCTTATATCGAAAAACATACCCTTTTAACGATGTTGTTTTCTCATAATATAAAATTAACCCATTTAAAGGGTTGTTTTCTCATACTCACAAATATACCAAAATTACGGGGTTATTTTCTCCAATTGATAAATATCCCCGCATTACGGGATTGTTTCCTAATATTTATAAATATACTCCTCTTCCTGGGTTATTTTCTCATTTTAAAAAATTTACCCCCTCTACGAGGCTGTTTCTCAAATTCATAAATATACATGTTTTATGGAATTATTTTCTTATATTGATAAATATACCACTTTTACGGTATCGTTGTCTCATGTTAAATTATTAGCACTATTATTGTGTTGTTTTTTCAAATTCATAAATATACACGTTTTACGAGATTATTTTCTTATATCGACAAATATACCCCTTTTACGGGGGGTTGTTTTCTCATATTATAAAATTAATCCATTTAATGGCATGTTTTCTCATACTCACAGATATAAAAATATTTTGGGGTTATTTTCTTTGATTGATAAATATCCCCGTATTACAGCGTTGTTTTCTCATATTAAAAAATTTACCCTTTCTATGAGGTTGTTTTCTCAGACTCGCAGTTACACTACTTTTACAGGATTATTTTCTTATATCAACAAATATACCCCTTTTACGGGGTTGTTGTCTCATATTCTAAAATTAACCGATTTAAGGGTTTGTTTTCTCATACTCATAAATATATCAAATTACAGGGTTATTTTCTTCGGTTGATAAATATCCCTGTATTACGGGATTGGTTGCTAATATTTATAAATATACCCCTCTTATAGGGTTGTTTTCTCAGATTAAATAATTTACCCCTTCTATGAGGCTATTTTCTCAAACTCGCAATTACACTACTTTTACAGGGCTGTTTTCTCAGATTCATAAATACACACGGTTTACGGGGTTATTTTCTTATATTGATAAATATACCAATTTTACGGGGTCGCGTTCTCATATTATATTATTAGCACCATTATGGGGTTGTTTTCTCAAATTCATAATTATGCATGTTTGACGGGGTTATTTTCTTATATCGACAAATATACCTCTTTTATGGAGTTGTCTTCTCATATTATAAAATTAACCCATTTAAGGTCTTGTTTTCTCATACTCACAAAAATACAAAAATTATGGGGTTATTTTTTTCGATTGATAAATATCCCCGTATTACGGGATTATTTTCTCACATTAAGAAATTTACCCCTTCTACGAGGCTGTTTTCTTAGACTCGCAATTACACTACTTTTATGGGGTTGTTTTCTCAGATTCATAAATATAAATATTTTACAAGGTTATTTTCTTATATTATAAATATACAACTTTTACGGGGTTGTTATCTCATATTAAATTATTAGCATTATTATGGGGGTTGTTTTCTCAAATTCATAAATATACATATTTACGGGGTTATTTCTTTATATCGAAAAATAAACCCCTTTTATGATGTTGTTTTCTCATATAAAAAAATTAACCTATTTAAGGGGTTGTCTTCTCATTCTAACAAATATACCACAATTACAGGATTATTTCCTCATATTCATAAGTATCCCCGTATTATGGGGTTGTTTTCTAATGAGCATAGTTTTACACATATTTGCTTGCATGTTATTGCGTATGTTCTTAGCAATTATTGTGCTTTTATTCCCAGATCACCCGTATTTTGTGTTCTTTTGCATTTCAGGAACATTTATAGGACCATCATCGGTGTTTAAGCAATTATATATCAATACGTGTGGAAACGGACGAGAATTCATCAAGATCGGACAAGAGCCCGCAATGCATACATTGAGCACGGCCTGGACTCTGGCCGTGCTCAACCATTGGCTTTGATTCTTGAAATTGGCACTTTGGGCACGGTTTAGTAGCCACCACGGCCTTGACCGCGGCCCGTGGTGGATAACACAGGGAGCAACACGGCCCGTGGTGGCCAACACGGGAGAAACACTGCGGCGTGGTGAAACCTACCCAGTGAGATCCACGGTTTGCCAAAGACGGCGGACTTGACCATGTTGACCAAAGACTGACCTTGAACACGGCCGTGCTGAGTTAAATATATAAGAAAAATGAATTTTTCTTAGAAAGGAGAGGGAAAAAGAGTGACATAAAGCCCTGGCGGCTGGTTCGGTTTCTGCACAGTATTGAGTGCGAGAGAGAGTCACGGGGAGTAAGAATCCCGGAATCGCAAGGTTCCGAGTGCAAAACTGTAGTGGAAGCAATTCAAGAGGCAGTTTGGGAGATTAATCAAAGTGTAGATCCAGATTTGAAGCTGTTCATCCAATTCGAGAGAAAAGGGTGTACATGTTTTATTTTCATTATTCTTTCATTGTAATTGATTTCCTAGATTGTTTTAAACATGAACATGTTTAGCTAGACTGATTTAATCCATTGGGATTTCTTTACTATGTTGGCTTGATATTATATTGTTGGATTGTTTGAGTTGGTTTTATATTCTTCTTGTTTTCAGTATTAATAAGATTATGCATTATTCATGAGACGTTGTGAATTGTGATGTTTAGATTGCTTTATGAGATTGAGAAATCCGTTTGGCAATTGGAATTTTGAATAACAAGAACTGGTTAATAATCACTTAGAGATAAGGATAATTAACTAGCCAGATTAAGAATTAACAAAGCTTAATAGAGGCGGATTAAAGCTTAATGCTAATCTAAGAATCAATCGTTAGGAAGAGATTCCAACTTTAGGTTATTAGGTTTAGGAATTCGGTTATCTCGAGAGAGAAACCGAATTTGGTTAAGAATTCGTCCACGGGTAGCATAATTAGACTCACCGATCCTTTATCTTTTGTTCGGTTGCCAACTAGTTTAGATTCCCTTTGGGTTTGTCTTCTTGTCTTGATTATTTCATTTATCAATTACTCCTGCATCTCCCTCAGAACTTAGCTTGTAGTTAATAGTTAGTTTAGAAATTATCATCATCCATTTTAGGTTAATATAACAAAGAACAAAGAAGTAACTCTGGGCTTTCGCTTTCCCGAGGAATACGACCTTGATACTCGCCATTAGTGCTAGACTGCATCGATAGGTACACTACCTTAGATTGTAGCTAACACGAGTAGCACACATCATTTTCACATACTAAAAAATTTACCCCTTCTACGAGGCTATTTTCTCATATTAAAATATTTACCTATTCTACGAAGCTGTTTTCTTAGACTTGCAATTACACTACATTTACGGGGTTGTTTTCTCATATTCATAAATTCACGCATTTTACGGGGTTATTTCTTATATTGACAAATATACCACTTTTATGGGATTGTTTTCTCTAATTATGAAATTAACCCATTTTAGGGGTTGTTTTCTCAAACGCATAAATATACGAAAATTACCGGTTTATTTTCTCCGATTGATAAATATCCCCGTATTACGGAGTTATTTTCTAATATTTATAAATATACCACTCTTACGGGGTTGTCGTTATCATATTAAAAATTTACCCCTTTTATGAGGCTGTTTTCTCAAACTCGCAATTACACTATTTTTACGGAGTTGTTTGTGCAGATTCATAAATATACACGTTTTACGAGGTTATTTTCTTATATTGATAAATATACCACTTTTACAGAGTCATTTTCTCATATTAAATTATTAGCATTATTATGGGGTTGTTTTCTCAAATTCATAAATTTACACGTTTTACAAGATTATTTTATTATATCAACAAATATACCCCTTTTACGGGGTTGTTTTCTCATACTAAAAAATATACCATAATTACAGAGTTATTTTCTCCGATTGATAAATATCTCTGTATTACGGGGTTGTTTTTAATATTTATAAATATACCCCTCTTACGAGGTTGTTTTCTCATATTAAAAAGTTTATCCCTTCTACGAGACTGTTTTCTTAGACTCGCAATGATACTACTTTTAGGGAGTTATTTTCTCAGATTCATAAATATACATGTTTTACAGGGCTATTTTTTTATATTGATAAATATACCACTTTTACAGGGTCGTTTTCTCATATTAAATTATTAGCACTATTATGGGATTGTTTTATCAAATTCATAAATTTATATGTTTTACGAGGTAATTTTCTTATATTGACAAATATATCCCTTTAAAGGGTTGTTTTCTCACATTTTAAAATTAATCGATTTATGGAGTTGTTTTCTCATACTCACAAGTATACAAAAATTACAGGGTTATTTTCTTCGATTGATAAATATCCCCGTATTATGGGGTTGTTTTCTAATATTTATAAATATACCCCTCTTACGGGGTTGTTTTCTTATATTAAAAATTTTTTCCCTTCTACGAGGCTGTTTTCTCAAACTCGCAACTACACTACTTTTATGGGGTTATTTTCTCAGAATAAATATACATGTTTGACTAGGTTATTTTCTTATATTGATAAATATACTACTTTTACAGGATCGTTTTCTCATATTAAATTCATAATTTAGACATTTTTCACTAAGTTATTTTCTTATATCAACAAATATACCCTTTTTACAGGTTGTTTTCTCATATTCTAAAATTAACCGATTAAAGGGGTTGTTTTCTCATACTACCTAAATTACAGGGTTATTTTTTTCGATTGATAAATATCCACGTATTACGAGGTTACTTTCTAATATTTATAAATATACCACTCTTAAGGGGTTGTTTTCTCATATTAAAAAATTTACCTCTTCTACGAGGCTGTTTTCTCTGACTCGCAATTACACTACTTTTACGGGGTTGTTTCACAGGTTCATAAATATACACGTTTTATGGGGTTATTTTCTTATATTGATAAATATACCACTTTTACGGGGTCACTTTCTCATATTAAATTATTAGCACTATTATGGGGTTGTTTTCTCAAATTCCTAAATATACATGTTTTACGGGATTATTTTCTTATATCGACAAATATAGCCCTTTTACGAGGTTATTTTCTCATGTTATAAAATTAACCAATTTAAGGGGTGGTTTTCTTATTCTCACAAATATATCAAAATTATGGGTTATTTTCTCTGATTGATAAGTATTCCCGTATTACGGGATTTTTTTCTTATATTAAAAATTTACCCCTTCTAGGAGGCTGTTTTCTCAGACTCACAATTACACTACTTTTACGGGGTTGTTTTCTCAAATTCATAAATATAAACATTTTACGGGGCTATTTTCTTATATTGATAAATATACCACTTTTACGGGGTCCTTTTCTCATTTTAAATTATTAGCACTATTATGAGGTTGTTTTCTTAAATTCATAAATATACACGTTTTACGGGGATATTTTCTTATATCGACAAATATACCCCTTTTACAGGGTTGTTTTCTCATATTATAAAATCAACCCATTTAAGGAGTGGTTTTGTCAAATTCATAAATTTACATATTTTATAGGGTTATTTTCTTATATCGATAAATATATCCCTTTACAGGGTTGTTTTCTCATACTCTAAAATTAACCCATTTAAGGGGTTGTTTCCCCATACTCACAAATATACCAATATTACGGGGTTATTTTCTCCGATTGATGAATATCTCCGTATTACGGGGTTGTTTTCTTAGATTCATAAATATACACATTTTACAAAGTTATTTTCTCATATTAAAGAATTTATCTCTTCAACGAGGATGTTTTCTCATACTTGCAATTACACTACTTTTACAGGGTTGTTTTCTCATATTCATAAATATACAGGTTTTACGGGGTTATTTTCTTATATTGATAAATACAACACTTTTACGGTGTCATTTTCTCATATTAAATTATTAGCACTATTATGAGGTTGTTTTCTTAAATTCATAAATATACACGTTTTACGGGGATTTTTTCTTATATCGACAAATATACCCCTTTTACAGGGTTGTTTTCTCATATTATAAAATCAACCCATTTAAGGGGTGGTTTTCTCGTACTCACAAATATACCAAAATTATGGGGTTATTTTCTCCGATTGATAAATATCCCCGTACTATGGGGTTGTTTTCTCATATTAAGGAATTTACCCCCTCTACGAGGCTGTTTTTTGAGACTCGCAATTACACTACTTTTACAGGGTTATTTTCTCAGATTCATAAATACACACATTTTACAGGATTTTTTTTCTTATATTGATAAATATACCACTTTTACGGGGTCGTTTTCTCATATTAAATTATTATTTTCTAATATTGTTAAATATACCACTTTTACGAGGTTATTTTCTCATATTAAAATATTAGCACTATTATGGGGTTATTTTATCAAATTCATATATTTACACGTTTTACGGGGTTATTTTCTTACATCGATAAATATACCCTTTTTACGGGTTTGCTTTCTCATATTCTATAAGGGTTGTTTTCTCATACTCACAAATATACTAAAACTACTGCGGGATTACTTTCTTCGATTGATAAATATCCTCGTATTATGGGGTTGTTTTCTAATATTTATAAATATATCCCTTCTAAGAGGCTGTTGTTTCAGACTCGCAATTACAATACTTTTACGGGGTTGTTTTCTTAGATTCATAAATATATACGTTTTATGAGGTTATTTTCTTATGTTGATAAATACACCACTTTTACGGTGTCGTTTTCACATATTAAATTATTAGCACTATTATGAGGTTGTTTTCTTAAATTCATAAATATACACTTTTTACCGGGATATTTTCTTATATCAATAAATATACCCCTTTTACCGGGTTGTTTTCTCATATTATAAAATCAACCCATTTAAGGGGTGGTTTTCTCATAGTCATAAATATACCAAAATTACGGGGTTATTTTCTCCAATTAATAAATATCCCCGTATTACGGGGTTGCTTTCTAATATTTATAAATATACCACTCTTACAGGATGTTTTCTTATATTAAAAAATCACCTCTTCTACGAGGCTGTTTTCTGAGACTCGCAATTACACTACTTTTACACGGTTGTTTTCTCAAATTCATAAATACACACGTTTTACGGGGTTTCTTCGTATATTGATAAATATACCACTTTTACGGGATTGTTTTCTCATATTAAATTATTATTTTCTAATATTGATAAATATACCACTTTTACGAGGTTGTTTTCTCGTATTAAATTATTAGCACTATTATGGGGTTGTTTTGCCAAATTCATATATTTACACGTTTTACGCTGTTATTTTCTTATATCGATAAATATACCCCTTTTATAGGTTTGCTTTCTCATATTCTATAATTACCCCATTTAAGGGGTTGTTTTCTTATACTCACAAATATACTAAAATTACTACGGTATTACTTTCTTCGATTGATAAATATCCCCGTATTATGGGGTTGTTTTCTAATATTTATAAATATACCCCTTCTACAAGGCTGTTTTTTTAGACTCGCAATTACAATACTTTTATGGGGTTGTTTTCTCGAATTCATAAATATACACATTTTACGAGGTTAGTTTCTAATATTGATAAATATACCCTTCCTACGGGGTTATTTTCTCATATTAAAAAATTTACCCCATCTAGGAGGCTGTTTTCTCAAACTTGCAATTACACTACTTTTACGGGGTTGTTTTCTCAAAGTCATAAATATACATGTTTTACGGGGTTATTTTCTTATATTGACAGATATACCCCTTTTACGTTGTTGTTTTCTCATATTATAAAATTAACCCATTTAAGGAGTTGTTTTCTCATACTCATAAATATAGCAAAATTACGGGGTTGATATCTCCAATTAGAAAATTTACCCATTCTACGTGGCTATTTTCTCAGACTCGTAATTACACTACTTTTCAGGGTTGTTTTCTCAAATTCATAAATATATACATTTTATGGGGTTATTTTCTTATATCGAAAAATATACCCCTTTTACGGGGTTATTTTCTCATATTATAAAATTAACACATTTAAGGGGTGGTTTTCTCATACTCACAAATATACTAAAATTAGAGGGTTATATTCTCCGATTGATAAGTATCCCCGTATTACGGTGTTGTTTTCTTATATTAAAAATTTACCCCTTCTATGAGGCTGTTTTCTCAGACTCACAATTACACTAATTTTACGGGGTTGTTTCTTAGATTTATAAATATACACATTTTACGGGGTTATTTCCTTATATTGATAAATATACCACTTTTAGGTGGTCGTTTTCTCATATTAAACTATTAGCACTATTATTGGGTTGTTTTGTCAAATTCATAAATTTACATATTTTAGAGGGCTATTATCTTATATCGACAAATATATCCCTTTACAGGATTGTTTTCTCATACTCTAAAATTAATCCATTTAAGATTTTATTTTTCCATATCCATAAATATACCAATATTACAGGGTTATTTTCTCTCATTGATAAATATCCCTATATTACGGGATTTTTTCTCAGATTCATAAATATACACATTTTACGAAGTTATTTTCTCATATTAAAGAATTTACCCCTTCTACGAGGGTGTTTTCTCAAACTCGCAATTACACTACTACGGGGTTGTTTTCTCATATTCATAAATATACAGGTTTTACGGGATTATTTTCTTATATTGATAATACAACAATTTTACGGTGTCGTTTTCTCATATTAAATTATTAACAATATTATGGGGTTGTTTTCTTAAATTCATAAATATACACATTTTACAGGGATATTTTCTTATATCGACAAATATACCCCTTTTCCGAGGTTGTTTTCTTACATTATAAAATTAACAGATTTAAGGGGTTGTTTTCTCATACTTACAAATATACCAAAATTACGGGGTTATTTTCTCCGATTGATAAATATCCCAGTATTATGGGGTTGTTTTCTTATATTAAAGAATTTAACCCTTCTACGAGGCTGTTTTTATCATTTATAATGAAGAGGATGAGCTTCAAGAGAATGATTCGGAGTTCTTGTAGAGTGCAGCCATGCATCAAACTCACAATTACACTACTTTTACGGGATTGTTTCTCAGGTTCATAAATATACATGCTTTACGGGGTTATTTTCTTATATTGATAAATATACCAATTTTACGGGGTCGTTTACTCATATTAAATTATTAGCACTATTATGGGGTTGTTTTCTCAAATTCATAAATATACACATTTTAAGGGGTTATTTTCTTATATTGACATATATATCCCTTTTATGGGATTATTTTCTCATATTATGAAATTAACCCATTTAAGGGGCTGTTTTCTCATACTCACAAATATACCAAAATTATGGAGTTATTTTCTCTGATTGATAAATGTCCCCGTATTACGAGGTTGTTTTATCATATTAAAAATATAGCCCATCTGTGATGCTATTTTCTCGGATTCATAAAGATACATGTTTTACGGGGTTATTGTCTTATATTGATAAATATACCACATTTACGGGGTCGTTTTCTCATATTAAACTATTAGCACTATTATGGTATTGTTTTCTTAAATTCTTAAATATAGACTTTTTACAGGGTTATTTTCTTATATTGACATATATACCCCTTTTACGGGATTGTTTCTCATATTATGAAATTAACCCATTTAAGGGTTCGTTTTCTCATACTCACAAATATATTAAAATTATGGGATTATATTCTCTGATTGAAAGATATCCCCGTATTACCCGGTTGTTTTCTCAAATTCATAAATATACACGTTTTACGAGGTTATTTTCTTATATTGATAAATATACCACTTTTACGGGGTCGTTTTCTCATATTAAATTATTAGCACTATTATGGGGTTGTTTTGTCAAATTCATAAATATACACGTTTTCCGGCGTTATTTTCTTATATGGGTAAATATAACCCTTTTATGGGGTTATTTTCTCATATTTTTAAAATTAACCCATTTAAGGGGTTGTCTTCTCATACTCACAAATATATCAAAATTACGGTATTATTTTCTCCGATTGATAAATATCCCCATATTACGGGGTTGTTTTCTTATACTAAAGAATTTACCCCTTCTACGAGGCTGTTTTCTCAGACTCGCAATTACACTACTTTTACGGGGTTGTTTTCTTATATTCATAAATATACACGTTATACAGGGTTATTTTCTTATATTGATAAATATACCACTTTTACGGGGGTCGTTTTCTCATATTAAATTATTAGCACTATTATAGGGTTATTTTGTCAAATTCATAAATATACACATTTTACGGGGTTACTTTCTTATATCGACAAATATACCCCTTTTACCAGGTTGTTTTCTCATAATATAAAATTAACACATTTAAGGGGTTATTTTCTCATACTCACAAATATACCAAAATTACGGGGTTATTTTCTTCAATTTATAAATATCCCCGTATTACTGGGATGTTTTCATATATTAAAAAACTTACTGCTCTGTATTCTCATACTCTCAATTACACTGCTTTTATGGGGTTATTTTCTCATATTCATAAATATACACGTTTTACAGGGGTTATTTTCTTATATTGATAAATATACCGCTTTTACGGGGTCGTTTTCTAATATTATATTATTAGCACTATTATGTGGTCGTGACAAAATTCATAAATTTACACGTTTTGGAGGGTTAATTTCTTATACCGACAAATATACTCCTTTTACGGGGTTTTTTTCTCGTACTCTAAAATTAACCCATTTAAGGAGTTATTTTTCCATACTCACAAATATACCAAAATTACGAGGTTATTTTCTCTGATTGATAATTATCTCCGTATTGCGGGGTTGTTTTCTCATATTAAAAAATTTACCCCTTCTACGAGGTTGTTTTCTCAGGCTCGCAATTACACTACTTTTACAGGGCTGTCTTCTCATATTCATAAATATACAGGTTTTACGGGGTTATTTTCTTATATTGATAAATATACCACTTTACAGGGTCCTTTTCTCATATTAAATTATTGGCATTATGATGGGGTTGTTTTGTCAAATTCATAAATATACACGTTTTACGAGGTTACTTTCTAATATCGACAAATATACCCCTTTTACGGGGTTGTTTTCTCATAATATAAAATTAAGACATTTAAGGGGTTGTTTTCTCATACTCACAAATATACCAAAATTACGGGGTTATTTTCTCCGATTGATAAATATTCCCATATTACGGGGTTGTTTTTTTATATTAAAACATTTACCCCTTTTACGAGGCTGTTTTCTCATACTCGCAATTACACTACTTTTACGGGGTTGTTTTCTCATATTCATAAATATACACGTTTTATGGAGTTATTTTCTTATATTGATAAACAGACCACTTTGACGGGGTCGTTTTCTCATATTAAATTATTAGCACTATTATGGAGTTGTTTTGTCAAATTCATAAATTTACACGTTTTATGGGGTAATTTTATTATATCGACAAATATACCTCTTTTACGGGGTTATTTTCTTAGATTATAAAATTCACCCATTTAAGGGGTTGTGTTCTCATACACAAATATACCAAAATTACGGGATTATTTTCTCCAATTGATAAATATCCCCATATTATAGGGTTATTTTCTCATATTAAAAACATTTACCTCTTCTACAAGGCTGTTTTCTCATACTCGCAATTACACTACTTTTACGAGGTTGTTTTCTCAAATTCATATGTATACACATTTTACGGGGTTATTTTCTTATATTGATAAACATACCACTTTGACAGGGTCGTTTTCTCATATTAAATTATTAGCACTATTATGGAGTCATTTTGTCAAATTCATAAATATATACGTTTTACAGGGTTATTTTCTCCGATTGATAAATATCCCCGTATTATGGGGTTGATTTCTAATATTTATTAATATACCCCTCTTACAGGATTATTTTCTCATATTAAAATAATTTACCCCTTCTACGAGGCTATTTTCTCAAACTCGCAATTACACTACTTTTACGGAGTTATTTTTTCATATTCATAAATATACAAGTTTTACGGAGTTATATTCTTATATTGATAAATATACCACTTTTACAGAGTCGTTGTCTCATATTAAATTATTAGTAATATTATGGGGTTGTTTTCTCAAATTCATAAATATACACATTTTTTGGGGTTATTTTCTTATATCGACAAATAGACCCCTTTTACAATGGTTGTTTTCTCATATTCTAAAATTAACCCATTTAAGGGGTTGTTTTCTCATACTCATAAACATACCACAATTACGGGGTTATTTCTTCAGATTCATAAATATTCCCGTATTACGGGGTTATTTTCACATATTAAGAAATTTACCCCTTCTACGAGGCTGTTTTCTCATATTAAAAAATTTACCCCTTCTACGAGTCTGTTTTCTCAGACTCGCAATTACGGAGTTGTTTTTTCCAAAGTTATAAATATACACGTTTTACAAGGTTATTTTCTTATATTTATAAACATACCATTTTACGAGGTCGTTGCCTCATATTAAATTATTAGCACTATTATGGGGTTGTTTTTTCAAATTCATAAATATGCACATTTTATCGGGTTATTTTCTTATATCGACAAATATAGCCCTTTTACGGGGTTGTTTTCTCATATTATGAAATTAACCCATTTAAGGGCTTATATTCTCATACTCACAAATATATAAAAATTACGGGGTTATTTTCTTCGATTGATAAATATCCCTGTATTACGGAGTTGTTTTCTCATATTAAAAAATTTACCCCTTCTACGAGTCTGTTTTCTGATACTAGCAATTACATTACACTACTTTACGGGGTTCTTTTCTTAGATTCATAAATATATACATTTTTCTGGGTTATTTTCTTATATTTATAAACATACCACTTTTACGGGTTGTTGTCTCATATTAAATTATTAGCACTATTATGGGGTTGTTTTCTTAAATTTATAAACATACACGTTTTACGGGGTTATTTTCTTATATCGACAAATATAGCTCTTTTACGGGGTTATTTTCTCATATTATAAAATTAACCCATTTAAGGGGTTGTTTTCACATATTAAAAAATTTACCCCTTCGACGAGGTTGTTTTCTCATATTAAAAAATTTACCCATTCTACAAGGCTATTTTCTGAGACTCGTAATGTAATACTCAGAATTTTTCCTTTAATAAAGATAATATTAATAATAATTAATCAATGAGCTTTTATTTAAATTAATTTTACCTTATTTTTATTTGGTTTAAATTGGAATGATTTAAATGGCTATATCCAATTAGTTTGATTTTTAAGGAGTTAATTAAGTAAATTATTTGAGAAATAAATTATATTTTTGGTTATTCAAATTTTTTCCCTAAATGAACATATATAAATTAAATTCTATATTTGAGAATTATGGAAGAATTTCTAAAGGATATTTTATAAAAGAGTTATTGGGAAAAATGACATTTTAATTAGCTAGTGGTATTAAATTTTAAGTTGAAAAATATTTAGCAAATTGATTAATTAAATTAATTGTGTGTTAGGACTAAATTGGAAATTTATTTTGGGATAAGGATTAAAAGTATAATTTTATTAATATGGGGTTTTAATGGAAATTTGTATGTTTGGTATTTTTGTAATTAAATATGTCGGCAAGGGCTTTTTGGTGATTTTACATTTATAAGCAAGGGTAAATATATAATTGTGTATTTTCAATAATTCTAATTTGGCCCAAATTAAATAGTTAGGGGCTTAATTAAAAAGCTAAAGAAAAGTTTAGGGGTTAATTGGAAATTCTGCAGGATGAAATTATTATAATTAAATAAAGTTGAGGGACCAAATAGTAAAGAAGAAAAATGCAGGGACCTAAAGTCGATATAAAAGAAAAGAAAGAAGAAAAGAAAGAAGGAAGAAGAAGAAGAGGAAGGAGAAGGCGTCAAGCTTCGATGGCAGGCGGGGGGAGGCGTCTGTCCGGTGCTCGAGCCGGCCGAAGGAGCTACTGGCGTCGGCGAGGTAGCTAGCGGTGGCGGCGGCAAAGTGGAAGGAAAAGTGACAGCCTTTTTGGACGTTGATCATGGCGTTTCCAGCGTCGGTAGCCACAAATTTTGATGGAGATCGACTCCTCTCGGAGTGAGCTCTCTTTTGGCGGTAGACACGACGCTTTTGATGGCCGGAGATGGAAGTTCACGGTGGAGAGAGAAAATGGGTGGCAGCCGCGTTTTCTGGCTTTTTTGGCGAGCTCCGACGAGGGATGGATTATCGGAGCACATATCTGGACTCCCCTCAGCTCAAGCTTCGCAATAGCACCGGTTTTGTGGCGATCGGACTCTGTTTCTGGACGATCGGGGATCGTCATCATCGCGTAGTTTCGAGTCCGTTTGTGTGCTCCAATCGTCGATAGAACTCTAGCGGTGGAAGCGAGTCGACCGAGCAATCAAGCGTCTCAGTAATTTTCTCTAGCCCGTTGATTTTAGAATTCTTTGGTAAATTATATGCTTATTGAATTGTGTTGAATATTAGAAAATTTTATGAGTCAAAATAATTGTTTGTCGGACTGCCTGCCTTGGGTCGTGTTTTGTGATGTGTGGCAGAGTCGGGAAAATAGTGAAGCCTTGGGGACCCGACTCCCGATAAAATGAAATGTTGATTATTTGAAGTGTTTTCTGGCAGGTCCTAGACCCGTCTTACGGGGGGTAAATGTTCGTATTTTAGGGTAGGTTCGGCCGAATTTTCTATAGAATTCTTCCGTGCCGAGATTTTTAGACCTAGGGTTAATTGTCAACTGTTTCAGTGTTATTGATTAATTGTTTTCCGTGATTAGATAATCTGTCAGTTCGGCTCGCTCCACCCGAGGCATCGGAGCAGAGCTAGGAGGTCGTCAAAGCTGTGAGTTAAAGTCATATATCTGCTTACGTGTATCATGCTAATATTTTACGCGATATCTCTGATTAAATGATTAATATTTTGATTATTTAGTTATATATTGTTTATATATGTTTCATTTTTTCCGCATTATGATTTTATCGATTTTGTGTTGACTCTGGACGGGACGGCAGTAGAACATAGTATTTTGATGAGTGCACCGGTATAAATCCGAGAGTGATGGAAAAAGGGTAAAATGGTAAATTTAAAAATGAAAATTTAGGACTTGCCCTGGTCGAGCATCGCTCTCTAGGCTTAGTAGAGTGTGTTTATGGGAGTAAAGGTCCCTGGTTGGGCATTTCTCTCTGGGCGCCAGCTTATTTGGAAACCTAAGTGGCCAGACTGGAGTTAAGGACCCTGGTCGAGCTTGGCTCTCTCGGCGCCAGTCTTATTGGAGTAAGAGAGCCGAAAGGCTAAGAGTGTTAGTGATAATTAAGTGTCTGAACTGGATTTAAGGACCCTGGTCGAGCCTCGCTCTCTGAGCGCCAGTTCTGTTAGAATAAGAGAGAGTCGAGATGTTCAGTATTGGGATTAGGGTTTTGCTGAGGTGCTCCGTCCTGTAGTGCGTGAAATTATTTTATTTAAGCATGACATGACATGTCTAATTCTGCATGATTTATTATTTATTTCAAATTAAATAAATCTGTTATGAAAGTGTTGTAAATATTTTAGATATATGATTTTAACTCACTCTCGAGACTGACAGTCTCCATTTCACTGTTTTTCATATCCGTGATTGTTAGTCTTCTCGTGGCTTTTATCTAGCAACCCGACTCCTTCATCATCGGGTGATGTAATTGATTTTGTATGTTAAATTGTAAGATCTTAGATTCTCCGCAGTAGAAATAATAGACCTGTTAGTTGTAATTTTATGTAGTTTCGGGTCTCGCCTAATTCTTCTGGCAGACTGAATTAAATACGTAAAATTTAACGGTTAAGATAAATTGTGGCATCAATAATTTTAGATGAAATTTATTTAAATCAGTGAGTGTCAGGCTTCCTACGAGATTCGATGGCCTTACGCCTACCCATTCCCTAGTGCCGGTCACGGGCCCACAAATCAGATCGTGATACACAATTATAATACTTTTACGGGATTGTTTTATCAGATTCATAAATACACATGTTTTACAGGGTTATTTTCTTATATTGACAAATATACCACTTTTATGAGGTTATTTTCTCATATTATAAAATTAACCCATTTAAGGGGTTGTTTTCTCATACTCACAAATATACCAAAATTACTGGGTTATTTTCTGCAATTGATAAACATCCCCGTATTACAGGGTTGTCTTCTCATTTTTATAAATATACCCCTCTTATGGGGTTGTCTTCTCATTTTTATAAATATATCCCTCTTACGGGGTTGTTTTCTCATATGAAAAAAATTTACCCCTTCTACAAGGCTGTTTTCTCAGACTCGTAATTACACTACTTTTATGGGGTTGTTTTCTCAAATTCATAAATATATACATTTTACGAGATTATTTTCTTATACTGATAAGTATACCACTTTTACGGGGTCGTTTTCTCATATTAAATCATTAGCACTATTATGGTGTTGTTTTGTCAAATTCATAAATATAGATGTTTACGGGGTTAATTTCTTATATCGACATATATACAGTTTTTATAGGGTTGTTTTCTCATATTATAAAATTAACCCATTTGAGGGGTTGTTTTCTCGTACTGACAAATATACAAAAATTACGGGGTTATTTTCATCGATTGATAAATATCCCTGTATTATGGGGTTGTTGTTCCATATTAAAAAATTGACCCCTTCTATGAGGCTCTTTTTTTTATACTCGCAATTACACTACTTTTACGGGATTGTTTTCTCAGATTTATAAATATACATATTTTACGAGGTTATTTTCTTATATTCATAAATATACCACTTTTACGGGGTCGTTTTCTCATATTAAATTATTAGCACTATTATGGGGTTATTTTTTCAAATTCATAAATATACACGTTTTACGAGTTATTTTCTTATATCGACAAATATACTCCTTTTACGGGGTTGTTTTCTCATATTCTAAAATTAAACCATATAAGGGGTTATTTTCTCATACTCACAAATTTACCGAAATTACGGGGTTATTTTCTCGGATTGATAAATATCCCCGTATTACGGTATTTTTTTCTAATATTTATAAATATGCTCCTCTTACGGGTTTATTTTCTCATATTTAAAACTTTACCCCTTCTACGAGTCTGTTTTCTCAAACTCGCAATTACACTACTTTTAAGGGACTATTTTCTCATATTCATAAATATATTACGGGTTATTTTCTTATATTGAGAAATATACCACTTTTACGGGATCATTTTCTAAAATTAAATTATTAAGACTATTATGGGGTTGTTTTTTCAAATTCATAAATATACACATTTTATGAGATTATTTTCTTATATTGACAAATATACCGCTGTTACGGGGTTGTTTTCTCATATTCTAAAATTAACCCATTTAAGGGGTTATTCTCTCATACTCACAAATATATCAAAGTTTCGGGGTTATTTTCTCCGATTGATAAATATCCCCGTATTACGGGTTGTATTCACATATTAAAAAATTTACCCCCCTCTACGAGGATGTTTTCTCATATTAAAAGAATTTACCCATTCTATGAAGCACTTTTCTTAGACTCGCAATTACATTACTTAGTGCTAATAAGTGTTTGGCAATGGCTCATATATGCCCCTAAAATAAATTTTAGAACAAAAGACTTACAAATCAGCTAGAAATGGATGGACTATGTTTTAATCTATCTATAAGATAACGACAATTTGCATAATTCATTTCTAATAGGTTACTAATTAAAATGGATTTTGCTAAAGTAACATAAGGTAGTTTTAAAAATCTATACTCTTAAAATATATGAAAATTACTTTAGTTTGAAACAAAATATAAAAATGATTGTTATTTTTCATAATTCAGCAATAAATATCGCGATTACGAAAAGATTTAATATTTTTCATGAATTTGTCAATTTTTTTTAAATTATTAAATTTTGTAATTAATCATTTTATTGCAACTAGTTTTATTTGCAAAAAAAAAAAAGTAATGTAATTTACGAAAAAAGTATGAAAAAGATTGTCATTTTTTGTAATTAAGCAATATATTTTGTGATTATGAAAAATTTAGTATTTTTTATAGATTTGTCAATTTTTTCGTAAATAGTTAAATTTCGCTACAGTAATCATTTTTTTATAATATCATTTATTTTTTTGCAACTAGTAATACTTATAAAAAATTAGCATAATTTGTAAAAAATATTGTCATTTCTTATAAAATATTAATTATTTTTATAATTATAAAATTATAAATGATTCAGTGTTTAAAATAAAATAGAATAATTTTATTTTAATCAAAGCAACAGTAGAAAGGAATATATAAGCTCCTCCCATAACGATACTCCATGACCACATTATTAAATTTTAGAAAAGGCTGAGGTGGACGATTGTCAAGTCATTTCCAATGGCAACATCAAGTTTGATTATTGATTTTTCTTTATCTTCAATATTAAATTTTACCTGCCTCTTTCAATATTTCTCCCTCTCCAATATTTTCTCAATATTAGATCTTCTTTATGGCCCTCCTCATTTCTCCCCCATCTTCTCCCCTCTTTTTTTTTTTATTTTGTTTGTCTATCATTTGTTGTCTGTGATTTTTTTTCCCCTTCCAACACAGAAACTCGCATTTTCTTAGTGAGTGTTTCAAAATCAGGGCTTACAAGTACAAAGAAAAATATCTTTCTCAATTGAAAACTTTAATGTCGGTAAAATAACCCGTTGGTATCAAACTTTTGCCCTTTGTTTCCATTTAATACTAAACCTTTTATTTGTTTCTTTTTAGTACCCATCCTATTATTTCTGTTACTTCTGTTAGTACCAATGAGGATTCCGACAGTTAATTGATAATGTGGCTGTTGGATTTACAAAAAACCACAGACCACTTGATACATGTTATGCTGACTTCTTTATTTAATCCTAGTCAACAAATCACTTATGTCCCACTCCAAAATAAATAACCCTAAATCAAAAAAAGAAAATTTCCAATTTTAAACCCTAGTTTTTATAATTTGGCTCGATTCACTCTCTAGTTCCCCTTTCTCTCATAATCGATTCTTAAGCTTCCTTGTACTTTACCTTGTCGAAAAAATAGAGCAAAAAACAGTTGAAAGTGTACTTATCCGAGAGAAATATATTTTTGGAGTTGAGGATTTTAACTGTGCATGTGGAAGGCCTGTAAAATTATTCGTCTCTCGAACTGAGAGGAACTCCGGTCGCAAGTTTTGGGGATGCTTATTTGTAATAAGTATAAGAGTGTTTTTCTTAGTTTACATTGCTATGGTTTTGGTTGTTATGAAGGTTTGTTCTTGTACAGGTTCTTCATCTATGATTTTTTTAAGTGACACTATGTATGGGTTAATGAAAGGACACTAGTGATGTTGCGAGAGTTAAGTTAAGGCGTTTCAATGCTAATTTGGAGAGGTTTGAATATGAGATTACAAGTGAGCTGCTGAATGAGCACAAGAATGGAGTTAGTTTGCTAAATCCAAAGCTAAAGAAAATAAAAATAGAAAAAGGGAGCATGAAGTGCAGTAGGGACCTATATAAGCTTGGTTCATGCTATAGTTGGAATTCTGATTTACAAGATGTACTTTTGTTAGCTTAATTTGAAGATGTACTTTGGATAGGTGGTGAGGTGTATTTTGGAAACAGAGGTAGTTAGATGGTGGTGTGGTGTATATTTTGAAAACAATAGTTTTTATAACAACTGTTACTTTTGTATTTTAATGATGAATGAATGAAATGAAATGAAATATGGTTTTCTTTATAGATTCTTGTGGTTTTTCCTGTGGTTCTTATTTTAATGTTATGATAAATAAACATAATATATTGTTATATAAACCAAACTAGGAAACAGACAAATATAGTGACAATTTAATAATAAGCATAGCAATAATATGTTGTCATTTAAATAATATAGGTTGTTGATTACTTTTAATAATCAAATGTTTGAACAAAAGGTGAATGGGTGTGGAATTCCTGTACAATATTCTGTTACTATCATGACAAAAAAGAGAGCACATGAACCCTACACCCAAGGCTATTAAAAGCAATTACAAAAAAATATGTCAAAGGACCATATGTTAGGTCCACACAGATAATAACAACATAACAATCAAAACAAACAGTATTAACTAGGGTTTCAAAAATACAAAACAATTGTTTCTTAGATCTTCTTCATCTAAGTTTTTTTCCAAATCCTAATTCCTTTGTTCTCTACAGTTCCTGGAGGCACCCAATCTCTCTTCTTTATTGAAATATTTCCATCAATCTTTTATTTTCTTTTGTCTTGAAGCTTTGTTATTATGCCAACTTCTTTCTTACTTATTGCAGCACTTCCTTCAGTCCTAATCTCTTTGCTCAACAACCTTGGGGGTTTGAAAGTCTTTATTCCCTTAGCTTCAGTTACTAGCTTTTTTGCACTTTCTCCTTTTTGTGTTTGTGAAAGTCTTCCAATGTCCAGATCTAGTGGTAGCTCACTCAATAAATAAGTAATGCTCTTAGTCTTCTTGCTGGTAGTTATTGAAGGTGATGTGATAGACTGTAAATATGATTTCTACTGTAAAGCATAATCCTCGAAATCAACTGAATGAGCTAGTATGCCAAGCTCAACTGCAACTGTTTTACTTGTATTACTGTTGGTGTTATATTGAATAATTGTATAATAAAATCTCAATTTAGCATACCATTATTTTTCATTACTCAAGTAAATATTAAAGGTGATAGATTACTTACTTGTCATGATGGTATTAGCGGTGATAAATTATCAAATGTTGAATCTGTCCCTAAAGGAGTTGTGCTTGTAGGAGCTCCATGGTCATCTTCATGATCAAGTTCGTGTGTATCAAACACATTTGAAGCTCCATGATCATTTTCATGTATTTCAAATACATTTGAAGCTCCATGATCATCTTCATGTGTATCAAAACAAGTGGCAGCACCACTTTCACTTGTAAATGCAACTCACAAGCTTGGTAAACCAAAACAAAAATACACATCTTAATACAAGCAGAAGTATATATAGTATATTAGCAGCTTACATCTTGTGCACTACTTTCACCATTGGATCTCTTTTTCTTTTGTTGTTTTTGTGTCTTCCTCATCACCTAGTATAATATATTCATATTAGTTCATATGAGATTTATTGCAGACAGAAGTATATGAGATGAATACTTACATGCAGTTTTTCCCTCCTCTATTATTGCCTTGTAGAAGTACCAGCACCATGAAACCTCTTGTTATGGCCTTTAGCACCATAAATTGTGCATGTCATCACAAAGCCCTTCTTTATGATCTTGCCATTTTTTTATTAAAGCTTCCATCTATTCTTCCTCTAACCTTCTCTTTCTAGCAGACCTGCTTTTTCTAGGTTTGATTGGTTGGGGGGAGGGAGAGGGGTGGGTAGGACTGGTGGAACAGTTGCCTTAGGCCAAAATTCTTTACTAGTAGTTGGGTTAAGCAAATGCTATAGCATTTTAGGTATGTCTCAACCTTGCAGTATAAAATTTAGGGTTTTCATTGTTATACCAAATTGCACATACAACATGATAGCAAGATATACCGGTTAGATCCCACCTCCTACATGTGCATGTCATTTCTTGTTTGTCAACTACAAATTGTCCCCCTGGCCCAACCACTTGGAACCTCTCACCCCTAGACCACTCTGTTCTAAACATCTAGCAAAATTCTTTTGATTTTCTAGTTTTTTTAGGATCTTAGGCAGTAAGCAGAGGCCATTTTTTTCATAGCATCCCTTTTCTTATGTATCATCTTCATTAATTTTGTTCTTATGACCTCATTCATAGCTATCATAGCCTTGGTTCTAGCATCTAAGATAAAATTATTAAAAACTCACTTAAGTTGTTTAACAACATGTCACACTTAGTATTAGTCCTAAAATGAGATCTAGACCAGTGATGAGAGGGGATGCTATTCATGTAGTTATGTCCTTATTTTGATTCTGATGCAAACTTGTCCATTATTTTTTAAAATAACTCAACATATAGCAGCACCCCACACAAGTTCTTTCAGCCCTAGACTATTAAATTTATTTTTAAAATTATTACGCATATGTCTAACACAAAACCTTTATTCATAATTAGGGAATAGTTCTTCAATGGCAGGAATAATACCCTATTCCAAAATCACAATACAAAATCAATACCATATATATATGAATTTCTTTTTAAAAAAGGAAAATGTGAAGAATATTTACCTTCCGTCTGTCACTCATGAACACCAAGTGATAACTGTTTAATATCTCCAAATCTTCAGCTAGCAACTCCAAAAACCATTTCTAGTATTACTTGTTTTCTTTCTAGACAACACACCATGCCACTGGATAGATGCAGCCATTTGCATCTAAAGCAACAACTGTGAGAAACTGTCCTCCAGATACTCCTTTAAGCCAACACCTATCCAGAGATATCAAAAGTCTATAATACTTAAATCATTTCCTCAATGCAGCAAAGCACACATATATACTGGTAAAAACTCTTTCATTCAAATCAAAAACTATAGTACTTCCTATATTACTTCTCAACAGTTTTAGCTTGTAATCATGAAGTCTAGAAAGTTGTTATGTCTCATCAGTATTGATAAATTTCAAGGCAGCATTTCTTGCTCTCCATCCTTTAAGTCTTGACACATCAACACCACGGTCTTCTTTTACAGCTTGTATGATCCCTTGAATTGCCCAAGTGGGATCAACTTTGAACCTTTCAATATACAACACAACTTAAAAAGATAAATAAATACAAATAAATAAATATATAAATAAATACAAATAAGGGTAAAGTTTAAGAAACTATCCTATGGTTTGGCCTTTTTTACTTAAGGGGCGGAAATATTTTTCTTATCAAAGGAGTACAACGTGTTTTATTTTCTTAACATTTTTTGGATACATATTTATATTTTTATTATCTTTTATATAGTTTTACATGTATTTAACATGAGTTATTATTAAATTATAATTTTATAAACAATGTGGTAGCTAACAATGTATCATAAAACTCATAAATATGTTAAAATTTTATTTAAAAATATTATTTCTTAAATTTGATTAAAGTTAAAAAATAAATGTTTTAACAATTTGTTATAATTACAAAATATCTAATCAGATGCTAAATTATTTAAAAATTCTTATGTTATTAAAAATTTATATTTCTATTAATATTTACAATTTAAAAAATGAGAAAAATATTAAATGTATTTAAAAATACTTTAAAAATAAAATACATATTACTCCTTTGATACAAAATTTATCTATGTCGCTCAAATGTAAAAGCACCAAACCACATGGTAGTTTTTTGAACTTTACTCTAAAAATAAAAATAAGTCAACAATCTAAAGCACAAAATGTAAATAAAAAATAAAATTTTAGATTAATAGCAAACAAAATTAGTACTGATATCAACAAGGCACACCCCCAGTAATGGTGCTAAAAACTTATTGTGTAAAATTCACAAGTATACGAATTGCTAACAAGTAATATACATTGAGTAGAGTGTTGATCCTAAAAAGAGGGATGTTAGATACCAAAATTATGTTTACTATTATCTAAAAGGTGAATATTTATTAAAATATTAACCAAAAAAACTAAACTAAATAAATAAAAATAAATATAATTTAGAAAGCCCATGATTTGAATTTCTATAATTAAGTAATAGAATTGATAATTGAAAAGTTTAGCTAATTGAAGACAAATTATCTTTCATTATCTAATATACTTTTTCGAACTAGATTAGGTGGACTTTAACTAATTTCATACCTATTCTAAATAGTCATGAATAATAATATAAAGCCATTAAGTTATGTGATTAATTTTATCAAGGTCTCAAATGACAAAGAGTATATTTGAAATCTCAATTTTCTAGGTTTAACAACTGAATTAATTAATATCAAGCATCAAGTCTCGTTCATTCACTTAATATCATAGACATGTGAAACATTGAGCCCTGATATTCACAAGTCAAGAACTTAATCCCCAAGTCAAAAGATAAACATTCACTAACCAAATTTCAATCACAAACAAAGGAGATTCATCTAACTCTAAAGTTAAAAACTAACTTCTATTCATAAGAAATATAAATTCAAGAATAGTAAACATGAAAATAAGAGTAACACATGTATTAAAATAGACTAAACAAAAGGAAGAAAGTTCTTTATCTACAAACTTCAACATTTTAATCTTAAATCTTTAGGACTTGATCCTCAATTTGAAACAAGCAACAATTATATCCTTATCAATAATGTGTCAAAATTAGTAAAATAAAGGCATAATTATCTAAAACTTCTCCATATTTTCATTTTTTTTTCTGAAATACAATCCGACCATTATGGTGGTTTTTGCTTACATGTTATTTTTATTAAAAAATTGAAAAAAAAAATGAGTCAATTGTTGACGCATCAAACTCATGAACAATTTTTTTGTATGTCTATTCTATAAATGCAAGTATATTGAAGACAAACTAACACTATATTAGATGTAAAACCCTTTACATATTTATAGATTACAATAGGAGTATATCTACGTGTATAACAAAACTACAATTGTAACTATATCTAAGATACATGATAAATAAAATTTAAGATAAATATAACAAGAGGATACAGCATAGGTCATGCGTTATACAAAGAACACTAGGACAATCTTGAGCATAGGTCATGCATTATATGTAGAACATTTAACCACACTCACAACCCCCAAGCCAATGGAGGGTGAGGCTACATGTGAAGCTTGTATCTTAGGGAGGCCGATAAGCAAGACCCCAATGGCTTGGTGAAGACATCACCGATTTGGTTGAATGAAAAAATAAAACAAACTATGATGTTGCTCTTGACCACTTGCTCACGAACACAATGATAATCCAATTCAATATGCTTGGTTCTGGCATAAAAGACTGGATTGGAAGTAAAATAAGTTATCCTATATTATCACACCATAACACTGCTTTATCAACACAATAATACCTAATTCCTTGTGTAACGATTGAATCCATGGAAACCCAACTATTGTATCTACAATAGCTTTATACTCACTTTCAAGAGAAGACTTGGCTATTATTGGCTGCCTTTTTGGCATTCCAAGAGATCAACGAGGAACCCAAATAAATAGCATAACTTGTTATTGAACGGTGATCATCTGGACATCCTCCCCAGTCATTATGAAAGCATTGCAATGGACAAATTGAAGCTTTAGATTAGAACAAGTTGCCATCAAGTGAATGCTTAATCTATTGAAGAAGTCATTTAACAACACTCTAATGATTATTCATAGGCTTGTGCATGAATTGGCATAATCGTTTTGCAGTGAATGCAATGCCAAATCGAGTTAATATGGCATATTGAAAAGCACCAACCACATGTCTATAAAACTCGGCATCAACAAATAATAAACCATCATCTTTTAATAGCGGCAGAGTTATAGCCATCAAAGTAAAGTAAGGTTTTGAATACTCCATTCCTATCTTAATAAGCAAATCATAAAGATATCTCCTTTGACTTAAATGAATACCATACTTATTCTGAAATACCTCAATACTAAGGAAAAACTATAAATCACCAATATCAAGAACATGAAAAGTTGCTTGTAGGGAACGTAAAGATTATGATAGAAGAGAGGAGGAAAGATCTAGTGATGATAATGTCATCCACATAAACCAAAATAAATAAACAATGGATAGCTTCCCTCTTAATGAACAAAGCAAAATAGGCAATGGAAGAAGTGAAACCAAATTGATGAAGAATTCACTAAGTCTCTTGTATCAGGCCTTTGATGCTTGCTTAAGACCATAGAAATATCTCATAAAGAGACATACATAATCTAGCTTATTTGAATCCACAAACCCTTGAGGTTGTGATATGTACACTTCTTCCTTTAAATGACCATGCAAGAAGACATTTGATATGCCAAGTTGTATAATGTGCTAAGAAGTCACAGCTATAAGTGTTATAATGGTCCGAATAATGGTTGCGTTTACCATTAGACTAAAGGTTTATTTGAAGTCCAAGCCTTGTTGATGTGTAAATCCATTGCCACCAATCTTGCCTTACATCTTGCAATTAAACCATTTTGACTTTCCTTGATATGATATACCCTCTAGTTTCTCCCTATATTCTTGTTTGATAGTCTAGGAACAAGAACCCATATTTGGTTGTGAAGTAGAGCTTTGAGATATAAAATTAAATGAATTTACAAGGGCATTCCAAACATCTCGAGATGAAGTAAGGCTAATGAAATAAGAAAACACCTTTTTAATTAGAGAGCTAAGGATCCAGGTTAACAACAGATGATCTTTTTGGAACTAAGATTGATAAGCCGAATATGGTATTTCAGGAAGTGGGTTGTGATTATTCAAATTGGTTTTTGGTGGTGAAGCAAGAACCATCAATATAACCCATGAGGTTTTGGTAGTTTAAGAGATGTAATAATTGAGTTCTCCATGCTAGGTAATCTTTTATGGCTAAGTTTGATTGAAGAAGTATGATGAGTTGAGAAAGAAGAAGAATTTGAAAAAGTAAAAGTAGGTTTAGTGATTTGAATATTGTTATTGTTTGCCATTTTCTCTTGAGAGCTCTAGTACCATGTAAATGAAAGTACTTTGGAAAGAAACTAATTAACTATATTAGATGTAAAACTCTTTACATATATATAGATTATAATGGGAATAGACTTAAGTGTTTAACAAAACTACAACAACAACTATATCTAATGTGTTAACCTAAGTCCTTTCATGACTTTAGGAACCCTTGATTTTAATCTTGACAATCAAACTAAGGTCTACTAATTTCATATTTGAGTGTCTTGACAATCAAACTAAGGTGTACTAATTTCATATTTGAGTGTCTATCATATAATGTTAAAGTGACTTAAGCATTAGACAAAAGGTCTTAGTAAAATTCAAATAGCATTGTTGACGTTACAATTGCATCTAGGCGCTTTCAAAGCGTGGGGCGCTTTTCTCTAGAAGCCTACCAATCTGACAGTGACACCTGGCAATCAAAGAGTCTTCTCCTTATAAAGTGCAAGGACGCCTCCTATTAAGGAGAAAGATAGAATATGGTAGAGAATAACGCAAGCTCAAGCGCAACGCGCTTCAAGGATTCGTAAGGGCGCTTCTCCAACATGGGGGCAGCATTCACATTAAATGCTAAGTCAGTGATCGTTGTGATGTCAAGTGATAAAGCAGCGCCACATGTCAAGAGCCATTGAAGTTCTAACGACTATAGTCGGAAAGCATGGGGGCGCTTTCAAAGCGCGAGGGCGTTTTTCTAGCAGAAAATTACTTTTTCCATATCATCTTTACTTTACATTTAATGAAGTGTGGCTTATTTGTAATGCCTATAAGAGGTTGGTATGTATAAAAATATCCTAGTTAGTTTTCTAAGTGCACAAACTCTTACAAAGTGGTTTCTCGTCTTTCTACATTAAATTCTCTTTATATAGATTTAAGTGTGAGCCATAAAACACTTGTACAGGTTTGAGTATAAGCCTTAAACACTTGGAAAAGGGTCTGAGAGTTAGCCTAGAAGGAAAAACTCTTGTAAGGTTTGGTGCAAGCCTAAAAAGTAAGTTTGGGGGTGAGCTTGGGAAAAACCCTAGGAAAAATTTTGAGTGTGAGCTTAGAAACACTTAGGTTTGATCTTGCACTGCAAAAGAATCATTAATAATGAAATATCCAATTGTAGGTTGGGGAATGGATGCAGGATTAGTTAATACTCAAACCACCATAAATCTTTGTATTGATTTTCTTTCTCTTCTATCTAATCTTTAGATTGTATTTTTAATTTCCTATTAACCTTTAATACATCAATTCAACTCCCCCTTCTTGGTGCATTAAGGGACAACAAGTGGTTTCAAAGCCAAGTACTCTTCGTCAAGCTTAAGTGTAAGAGTTAAAGATCAAAATGGCCAATAAAGGACTTCACCACCTTAGACCGTTCTTCGATGGATCCGATTATGCCCATTAGAAGTACAAAATGAAAATATATTTGGATAGTGATGTGGTGGGTGTTTGGGATTATGTTAGGAATGGGTGGAAGCCTAAGCAAGAAGATGGTGTAGAGATTCTTCTTTATAGAAATGAATGGATTGAGGCTTATAGAAGAGCCAATGGGAAAAATAAAAGGGTAGTGATCATTCTCTTGAGCTCTCTATCAAGGGAAGAATGTGAAAAAGTTTGACATCTTCCCATTGCCTTCAAAATTTGAAAGACTTTGGAGAATTGTCATGAAGGGACCAAGCAAGTAAGGTTCAAGAAAGTTCAATTGCTCATAACCAAAGATACCTTTTCAAAACGAAGCCTAATTAGAGTGTCACCGGTATGAACAACCAGCTTCTAACCATCATCAACAACTTAAGGAAATTGAGAAAGCACTATGAGCAAATTGATATCAACAATAAAATTTTTAAGGCACTCCCTCTTAAAGACTATGACTCAAGCGTTGCAAGTGTTGTAGAGGCCAATGAGGACTTGGGTAAAATCTCAACGGATGAACTCATTGGTAAGCTTCTCACCCATGAGATGGCTCTCAAGAAGGAAGAAAAGCAAGAAAAGCAAAGAGAAGGCAAAAACAAGTCCTTTCCCCTTAAGAGCTCAACCAAGCATCATCAAGAAAGTTAGAGCTCAAGTGCATATGAATCAAGTGGTGATGTTAATGAGGAACTTCTCATGCTTTTTAGAAGGGTCAAGGAAATCATCAAGAATAAGAAAAGAGACAAGAGACCTTTCAAGAAATCTCCTTCAAGCTCAAGTGGAGATATAATTTACTATGGGTATGACAAGCAAGGTTAGGTTAAGACCGATTGCTACAAAATCAAGAATAAGAAGAAGGAGAAAAAGAAAGCATACAGAGCAACATGAGATGATAGTTGATGTGTGCTACTTGTGTTAGCTACAACATAAGGCAGTGTACCTATCGATGCAGTCTAGCACTAATGGTGAGTACCAAGGTCGTATTCCTCGGAAAAGTGAAAGCCCAGAGTTACTCCTTTGTTCTTTGTTATATTAACCTAAAATGAATGATGAATAATTTCTAAACTAACTTATAGCTACAAGCTAAGTTCTAAGGGAGATGCAAGAGTAATTGATAACTAAAATAACCAAGACAAGAAAGCAAACCCAAAGGGAACCTAAACTAGTTGGCAATCAAATAAAAGATAAAGGATTGGTGAGTCTAATTATGCTACCCGTGGATGAATTCTTAAACGAATTCAGTTTCTCTCTCGAGATAACCGAATTCCTAAATCTAATAACCTAAAGTTGGAATCTCTTCCTAACGATTGATTCTTAAATTAGCATTAAGCTTTAATCTGCCTCTATTAAGCTTTGTTAATTCCTAATCCGGCTAGTTAATTATCCTTATCTCTAAGCGATTATTAACCAGTTCTTGCTATTCAAAATTTTAATTGCCAAATGGACTTCTTAATCACACAAAGCAATCTAAACACACAATTCACAACGTCTCCTGAACAATGCATTATCTTATTAATACTGAAGGCAAGAAGAATACAAAACTAACCCAAACAATCCAACAAAATAATATTAAGCCAATATAGTAAAGAAATCTCAATGGATTTAATCAATCTAGCTAATCATGTTCATTATCAAAATACACAAGAATTCAATTACAATAAAGAGTAAAGGTAGAGAAACCCGATTACACCCTTGGATGAGAGTAAACAGCCCCAATTCCTCTTGCTCGAATTGAATCGATTCTTGTTCCTCTTGCTCGATTTGAAAACCAATCAATGAACCTCGCCCAATCTTTAATCCTTGAAGGGAATCCGATTGAAACCTTGATCCAAGTCTCATTTTCCCTTGGTTTCAGCTCAGAAAACCCTTAGGGAGAGAAAAATTAGGGTTTGGGACGTTCTCCCCTGCTCTCCCTCTTTTTTCCTCTCTTCTTTCTTTTAACTAATTCCCCCTGTCGCCGCCAACAACACGGGCGTGTTCCCAACACGGGCTGGTGTTGATGCCCGTGTTACTCTCTGTGGCCGTGCTCCCTAAAACTTCTGTTTCTTTGATGTTTAAAACACCAACACGGCCGTTTTGGTGCACGTGTTGGGAACACGGCCAGTGTTGAAACCAACACGGCTATGTTCAGATTAGGGATGCGCAAACTCGACTTGTTTCGGCAATTTTGACGTCCAATTCTTCCCTTTATCACTCTTTGACTTCTTTTGGACCTAAAGCACATAAACAAATGCATAGAGTGAGTGTTGGGACCAATTCACATCCAAATGTCCATAAATTCTGCCTTAAAATCCCTATTTAAATGTGTGTATTCTACGCACATCAATAGTTCTTCAAGTAAAGAAGATGAACAAGAACAAGAAGTTAGCAACCTTTACTTTATGGCCCTGAAGGATGACTCTAATGAGGCATATTCTTCATTTCATACTTGTGATAGTGATTATGGTCATGATATACATGAGATGATTGATATTGAACTCTTAGAAACCATGATTTTAAAATATAAAAAATATCATCTTAAGATGAAGTTTTATAAAGAAAAGAGTTTGAAACTAGAAAATGATTTTAAAGAATTAGAGAAACAAGTTTCAAGTATTACTTCTTCAAAGAGGTAAAAGACTCTTTAAATGAAGTCTCTTCAAAACCTCCTCACTTAATGAGTTGCATAAAGAAAATAATGATTTGAAAAATGAAGTAGAGACTTTAAGAAATTTTATTTCAAAATTTCACAAGGGAAAGAAAGCTTTAGATACACTTATTGTATCGCAAAGACCTCCTCTCATTAAATATGGTCTAGCCTTCAATGGAGATTCATCATCATCATCTCTATCTAGTTCCCTTTTTGTTAAAGTCTCTACACCTTAAACATCAACTATGGAGGTTATACCAAAGGAGGTTAAAGCAAACATTAGGCCTTCTTTCTCTAAGAGAAAAGGGAAAGCATTACAAGGTCCAAAAGGTAAGCCTTAAAGGACTAATCATGCTTTCATGTATAATAAAAATGCCAACAAGCACACATATGCTCATAAAATATATTCTTGTATGCATAATAGAGATAGGAATGTGATGAGACCCAAATTTCAAGCAAGAAGAGCATTGAACAAAAGGAACCTCAAACCTAATACTCAATGTCATTATTGCATGAAATCTGGACATATAAATATGTTTTGTTATATTAGAAAGGCACACCTCATATTAGAGGACCCTTCCAAGACTAACCAATATGGACCTAAATTTGTGTCGGTACCAAAGAAGAAACTTCCAATGAGGCATCTTCTTATAGGAAAATTCCAATCTTCTTTAAGGGAAGAAAGCTAGCATTTGAATGGTAAACAAATAATTATCAACTCTACTTCTCTCAATGGAAGTGGATAAAAGGGGAAAATGAATATAAGCACAATTGGTACTTAATTTTTATAGTTGTTGCTTATATTTAACAAGTGGTTTAATTGAGATTTCTTTTCTCATAATATTATTGGTTTGCTCCATAATCCTTTCTCTCCTTTATCCTTTCTATCCATTCTCTAAAACAAGTGGCATATTCCTTTCTGATCTTGACAAAAAGGGAGAGAATATGGACTTGTACAAAAATTAATCAATTCTTACATTAAGGGGGAAATATCAACTTTAAAATAATTTTTTATTTTAACTTATTTATGAGTTAAAGGAAAAGACATGCACTCTGAGCATTCTATATACAATTTATTTATTTTTGTTCAATTTAATTGTCAAAATAAAAAAGGGATGAATTATTAGCCTAAGTCCTTTCATGACTTTGGGAATCCTTAATTTTGACCTTGACAATCAAATTGAGATGTTTTAATTTCATATCTTGAGTGTCTATTATATAGTATTAAAGTGGCTTAAGCATTAGACAAAAAGTCTTGGCGAAAATCAAATAGTATTGTTGAAACTGCAAAAGCACCCGGACGCTTTCAAAGCGCGGGGGTGCTTTTCTCAAAGTCACCTAGAACCCTCCCAGTCAGAAATTGACACTTGGCAGTCAAAAAGTCTTCTCCTTGTGAAGCGCGAGGACGCCTCCCATTGAAAAGAAAGACATAAAATGGCAGAAAATAGCGCGAGCTCAAGCGCGGTCGTGCTTTTAGGCGCACTTCAAGGAACCATGGGCGGCATCACATTAAATGCTAAGTTAGTGACCATTATGCCATCAAGCGATAAAGCAATGCCACGTGTCAATAGTCATTGGAGTTCCAATGATTATATACAGAAAGCACGGAGGCGCTTTCAAAGCGCGAGGGTGCTTCTTTGACAAAAAGTTACTTTTGCCAAATCATCTTTACTTTGCATTTAATGAAGTGTAGGTTATTTGTAACGTCAAGAGGTTAGTATGTGTATAAATATCCATGTTAAATACTTAGACAATGGTTGTTGAATTCTTTTAGGTGTCCAAACTCTTGCAAAGTAATCTCTCATCTTTATACATTAAATTCTCTTTATATAAGTTTAAGTGTGAGTCATAAAACACTTATAAAGATTTGAATATAAGCCTTAAACACTTGGAAAAGGGTTTAAGAGTTAGCTTAGAAGGAAAAACTCTTTTAAGATTTGGTGTGAGCCTAAACACTAAGTCTGAAAGTGAGCTTAGAAAAACTTCTAAGAAAATTTTGAATGTGAACTTAAAAACACTTGGGTTTGATCTCGCACCCGCAAAAGGATCATTAATAGTGAAATACCCAATTATAGGTTAGGAAATAGATGTAGGATTGGTTAATACCCGAACCATTATAAATTTTTGTGATGATTTTTTTTCTCTTTTATCTAATCTTTTGATTGAATTTTTAATTTTTCATTACCTTTCCATACACTAAATTCAATCTTCGCCCCTCTTCGTGCATCAAGGGACAACATAATGATACATGATAAATGCAATAGAAGATACATATAACAAGAGGATAAGCTTGTGCACAGGTCATGCATCGTACATAAAACACTAGGACAACCTTGAGCAGACGTCATGCATTGTACATAATATCCTAAGATGAAGTAAGGCCAATGACATAAGAAAGCACTTCTTCAATTAGAGAGAAAATGATCCAGGTTAATAATATTTTATCTTTTTGGAACCAGGAATGAAAGAACGGATTTGGTATTTCAGCAAATGGGTTGTCATTATTCAAAGCTGTTTTGGGTGGCGGAGCAAGAGAGCCATCAAAGTAACCTAAGAGATTTTGGTAGTTAAAGAGAGGTAAGAATTTAATTTTTAATGCTGGACAATTTTTGTGGGTAAGTTTTACTGAAAAAGGTATAATTAGTTGAAAAAGAAAAAGAATTTGAAGAAGCAAAAGTTAAAATAGTGATTTGAATATACTTATTATTTGCCATTTGCCACTACAACCACCATATTCATGGATTCAGAACTCACCTAAAAGAGTCTATCTTCCAATAGAAGAAAACTCATCTCACGATATCCAATTAATAAAACAGCCAAACATAACCTTGAAAATTCAAAATTGAAAATGAGCTAGGAAGCGAAAAAGAAAGAAGGAAAAAATATCTAATGAGCAACAAAGTGCGACCGAAGAAGGAGATCATGGTGATGATGTGAGTGGAGAAAACGTTGTTATTACTAGAAAATACGTTGTTATCGAATCCACCTCTCTCTCTCTCTCTCTCTCTCTCTCTCTCTCTCAAACAACAACCACTGCTCTACCTCTCTTGGTTTAGTTTAGTATTTGTTGAGAACAACACCACTCAATTTTTTGCTTCACTTTGAGAACATAAACATAAAAAATCTAGTATCGGCCCCGATAATCTATTTGAAGGAAGTTGTACGGCAAATATAGTTTTACTATTT
Organism: Ricinus communis; assembly: GCF_019578655.1. Lineage (NCBI taxonomy): Eukaryota > Viridiplantae > Streptophyta > Magnoliopsida > Malpighiales > Euphorbiaceae > Ricinus > Ricinus communis. The sequence goes on from NC_063256.1 coordinate 24,035,991, forward strand.
TATAGAAACTTCAGATTCCTCGGATAACAAGAGACTAAATTATTATCTCCTAGATTGAGAATTAGTGTAAAAAATGGTATTAGTTGTGTGGTACTGGGATTTTGGAGATAAAGGAAACAAAGCAATAAAAAGTTATATTTTGTTGAAAATGATTACTCAGAGAATTTTAATACTGGCTATTTTAAAAATCAACCTAAAGAGGTTAAAAAATGATATTTTTATTCATGGGTTTACTAGGATCAATGAATTTTCAAGAAGCAAAAAATGAAATATTTAGATTTAGATTTGAAAATGACTTAGTTCTGAATTGGGAAGGTGTTGACGATAGAACTATATAGTGATTAATCAAGTTTCTGAGATTTTATGAATGTTAGAAGATTTTTATGATCAATGGTGAAGCCAGGACAAATGAATTAAATATAAGACACCATAAAGTCCATTTCAAGTGACCGAATTGTATTTTAGAAATAAAAATATAAATATAAATCTTTTGAAAAAAGTGAAAGAAATAATTAGAATTTTTAGATAAAATATGCTCCATATCCTCATCACACAATTCAAATATACAAAATATCCAAATGCAAATTCCTCGCTCATCCCTTAGTCTAGAAATAATATTGTTTTATTTAATTCTTTTTGCCGTTGTGAAGTTGCTAAGGGAAAAACCTAGAGTTTCTATCCTCATGAGCTTAACTAAGAAACCCTTGACCGCTACTTCTAATAGATTTCTCCGTTAGAGAATGGCCTCTCAAGCTGCCATTCTAAGCTGCCCCTCATACAAGAACCAAACTGAAACTCTCGGGGGTAAATTAAAATTTGACCCATCATACTCACGGAAAAACATTAATTAATTGGAAATTTTTTTTTTTAAATATCTTAAAATCGAAGAGTATAAACTTATTCTTTTAAAAGTATTGTAACTCTAGCCTTTTTTTAAAATTTAATGTGTGATTATTGTTTAATTATTAAATCAAAATCAACCAAAACTGTAACTAAAAAAAGAAACGGTATATTTGATATTTTAACTAAGTACAAATGGAAAAAACTAAAAAAACAATTACCGTGAAATTGATAAAAAAAATGAAAGGAGTATTTCTGATTTTTTTTTCTTAATTAAAATTCTCACAACAATAATAATCAGGAAGCCTTTCGCAGACTAAAACCAAATTATTCAATTAGGCTCCACACCGCGGACTATAACTAACCGGCTTCCTTCAAACTTAGTTTGGCACAAATCTTTAGTAACTCTATCCGTATCCATGATCGATGATAAGAAAAACCTCAACAGAAAGGAAGAGAACCACCCACCAAACTGACTGATAGCACAAATTTAGACTTATGCTCGATTGGATTAGTGCCAGTACTCGTCATTGTTTGCTACAACTTTAGAGAAGCTCAATCCAACCACCCTTCTAAAATAGAGATTGTTAATGAAATGATCGAGTTAGCAATTCCTTCAGTAGATTCTAGTGCCAACTTGACGCATTTGCATGAATAGTCCACTAAAAAACTACTTAAAAGGATCTTTAAAACACCATAAATCGTTACGACCCAATTAATTAATGAATCAAAGTCGAAAAGTTTAGAAGCCTAAATATGAGAGCTGGTGAGAATTTTCTACTTTGTGACAATTTTCGTACATCTCAGCATAACTACATATTTAACTTCTCCAGTAATAAAATGCAAGCATTTAGGCCTATGAAAATGACCTGCATGAACACGCAGACATGCATCCACAGTGGGGAGACCTATGGAAAAATAGGGACTTACCGAGACAGCTTCCTTCCACCTCGAGTATTTAAGAACAGTATATTTCTGTACATGATCAGACTAGAGTTCCTTACCTTATTCTATATGGTCTAGATTTCAACTCGAGCTAATTAGTTCACAAAGAGCATTCAGAAAGAGGAATAAAATTATCAAGAGCATGCTTACGAATAAAATCCTTTGATAGACAATCATAAATATGAATCAAGATATCCATATGTATGCCTTTTGTTATATTGTAGCAAGCTTGCATAAGTCCGATCCCAGATTCCTATGTATAAAGACTCGTCATCTGGACTTAGAGCTACTCCAGATATCTCACCAAAGAAATCAATCTCTTGCCGCCTCTTGTAGTCTGCTTTGGTACTATACACATGAACGAAATCTGCAGGTTCGGCCACCACCATGAACTGGCCATCTGATGAAAAGCGAATGGATCTCACAGCACCCAAGTTCCCCTTCAGGATTGCAATGGATGACGACAAGTTTCTTATATCCCATACCCTGCAAGTTTTATCTTGATTACCCGTGGCAAACACATGTCCATCAGGGTGCCACGCAGTTGCAAAGGAGAAATCTAGATGACCTTTGACTGTGGCTACAGTCTGCAAAACCATTAAATAAGATCCATAAAGATGTCATTCTGACTTCAAGACCGAATTTTGGTATGTAAGAAACAGTTTTATATACAGACACAAGCCATGTAAAACCAGAATTTCAACATTAACAAACATCATTTTGTGTCCATATAAGGGCATCCCAAAAAGATAAAGCCTCGTACTGATGATCCAAAATATTCATTTTCCTCATCTTGTAGAAAAATTGCATCAAGCTTACTTTCCCTTTCCCCACCCCCAAACCCCAGTTTAAGAGGGCACTGCACTTGCAGTTCAGTTCCATTTTCAGTGGGTATAATGAGATCTCTCCTTTCTATTTGGAGAATTCAAGACTATGTTATCAAGAAAAATTGCATCAAGCTTACTTTCCCCTTCCCCACCCCCAAACCCCAGTTTAAGAGGGCACTGTAGACTTGCAGTCCAGTTCCATTTTCAGTGGGTATAATGAGATCTCTCCTTTCTATTTGGAGAACTCGAGACTATGTTATCAATTTCTTTCAGCCTGGTCAGTTAAAGAGTGGTGGAATTGAGTGCCCCAGAGAGGTTATGTCATATGGTATTATTTTGTACAATGACAGACACATTTTAGATTATAAAAGAAAAGAATTCTGATGTAGAAGTACTGATAGCACTTGATATTATCCTTTTCTATCTGATGACATAGACAATTTTCTAGAGGCAGAGGTATTGAAGTTTCAGAATTTTTGGACTAAGGTTAACGTTACAGGAGTTATTAATTCGATTTATTTAGATCATCAGGGTTATTAGAGTTATGTCTTCTTCTGGTTATGAGATCCAAGATTGACCCTTATCTCAGGATTATACTTCTGGGATGCTATGGCTTATAGATACACTGAGCAGCTAGATGGTTTGAGTGGGTCCTTTCTCATTATTTCCTTTCAAATTCAGAATCAAACCATATTCCTATGGCCATAAGCACTTAAATACAGCCTCAAATGGAATAATTGAGATGTGTATATCACTCGGATGACCTTTAGGAAATGCAATTTCTCTAGCAAATCAATCTTTCAGCCTATCAGTTCATTATTAAGTTGGTGATGACTCTTGCATGTTTATTAAATATCTAGTAGGATTCCATAGTTTTTCCTCTTTATAATTTTCAACAGCCTCCCTTTTCTTTTCTTTCTCCTGAACAACTTCGGGCGTTCTTTTTCAGTTCTTATTTTTGCCTCATAATATTATTGCGTTTCCATATTCTTTTAGCACACAAAAAAGGAACTTCCCAGTTTCAACATTCAGAATTAAAAACATCCCGACTGCTGCAAACTATCAAGATTCTACAAGAAAAGTATTTACATCAAGAAGCACATACCTTTCCATTCTGAGCATCAACCAGCAACCCATCCAGGTGATCACCAACAACTCCTATTAATCTACGGTCAGGACTCAATGACGTATGCTGCATCAGAAAAAAAGAATAGTTTAGTGATGAAGCTGGAAGTCGCACCAAAGTCTTAGCAGCAAAAGATGCACCGACAGTTATAAAGACGCATTATTAGTTTATCCCAAGTTTCCACTACAAATTATTTTCTCACTTTATTTTCTGTGTCTTATGATCCCAATTTGTAATTAAAACTTTTCTTTTGAATCTCATTCTATCGATTTTTATTAAATTACATATTAAGAGTTAAAATATAAATCGACTTCAGAGGTGTTATCATTATTTAAATTTCATTTTTCCCTTTTTCACATCTAGTGGATGTATAAAATCTGTTTAATATATCTTATCTACTAACTTCTTCCAAGCAACTGAACCAAATGCAGATGAATTTGAACTGTAATTCTCAAAAACACAGTTTATTCCATGTAAAAATTATAATTAATGAAATGGTTATGGATGGACTTTTGATGCATGTTAATATGTTATTGGTCCCCATCACCACCGCCACCACATTTTTCAAGCACTTTTTTTGCATGGTTGCCTTCAACCTTGTCAAGTATATTGATGGCAAGTTGAAAGCTCAAATCTCCCAGTCAGCAAACCCTACTTTCAGATTGTTCCTTGACTATGAAAACTTAGATGCTTCTTTAATTAGAAAAATGCATAATAAAACATCAAGTTAGTTGCCTTAGGTACTAAGGAGAACTCACATTCACTGGCCAAGAGAAGCGGAAGTGATTCAGGAGCTGAAACCTCTCCATGTCATATTCTCTTACACCACAATCATTATTGGATGCCATGAAATGGACTCCACCCCTGTAAAATAGTTTCCTTATCTGAATATATTCACTAGAAATGATAAATTATACTTTAAAAAACTCAATATGATAATACTACCTCAAGCTGTCGTATATTTCAAGAGCATTTGTGATGGCATTATCATCATATGTAGTGCGAGCACAAAAGCTAATGCCTTGTTTATCCAACCGCTGAAACAACAGATAAAATGGGACTTTTAAGAAAATTAACTCCACAATACAAACAGAAAGCAGGCACCAACAACGAACCCCTACAGCAATTATTCTTTCTAGATACTCTGGTTTGATATTGAAATTGACAATGCTATTAGCAACAATATTCATAGTAAGTTTTACGGTAATTTTCTGTTCTGAATGAGAGACGAGTAAATTACATGCTACTGCTCGTCAATATACCAAATAAAGTTACACTAACGTAATGCTCCACTGAAGTCAAAGGCAAAAACATTTAATCATATATAATTTAGAGCCAAGGAAGACCACTTTTCCTCAGAAGAGGACCTAAGACTTCATGTATAAAGACATGAAATTGGGGCTACAGATCAGTTTCCCCAACATGGGCCTTCAATCCACCAATACAGACAGGATTTTATCATCAAATTATGCCCTGGACTCTGTATTCTTAAGATAGTCAAAATTTGGCTGGGGCAAATAAAGTTGTTCCAGGATCAGTACAAGTGCAATTTCAGCAACCTAATGAGTTTACTGAGCGTAAGAAAGTGGGAGAGTTATGGCAGTTGTGAAGAGGATGGTAATATGTTACTCTGCAGTGTTCATGAAATAGAAATATATGAGCAAGGGGTATGTTAGGAATTAAATTTATCAGAGGAATTTGTAAGTCACTGAGTGCACTAAGGGCCATAAACTAAAACAGTTGGCAGGTGCAGCTAGGTCATGGTGTTATGCTCAAGTTTGTTAGACCCAACCTCCCAAGCCAGATGGATCCAGCAAGGGTTCAAGATATTTGTTTATCTATTACTAATATATACTAAGATTGTAAGCACAGAATTTGTATCAAGAAAATACAAAAGAAAAATGACAGCCACTTTTTTGAATAATGTGCTCAATAGGTGAAAAAAAAAATTACTTTTTAAAGGGATCGTATAATAATGACTTGCAATAAATTAAAATAAGGGGAAAAATAATAGATATAATTAAACAAGAAAATTAAAGAAAAAGCTTCAATTTGCTCATTCAGCATCAGTACAGAAGCTACTCCAGGCTTTGTTGTTCCGTTCTTTTTCTCTTTCTTCCTCATTTTCCCCTTAGCTTGTTAAATTACCTTACCAGATAAATTATAAACAGTTATTGGTCAAGGCTAAAGCTTATAATGTCCCTAAAGTAGACAAGGTAGGTACCTAAATAAATTATCCTCATATCCGAACATAGTTGGTCTAATTATACGATTAATTCGGTTCTATAATTGAATACTTCAGTTTTGATAAAAATAAAACCTTCAAATTGTTCAACTCTAGCAGCATACCAACAGAATAGGTCTGATTATAAGATTTATGCTTTTTGCATCTTTGTGGTTACAAACAAGAAAAGTAAAAAGGCCTCTTGTCATACTCATTCGTGCACAACTGCACAAGTGTGGATGTGTCTAAGAGAGAACCAGATATAGATAAATAGATAGATAGATAGAGACAGACACAAAGAGAGAGATAGAAGGCCAAAATAAGCTAAATAACTCAATTCATCCAGCCCATGAGAAGCATATGACCCAAAACAGCATAAGAGTACCAAGTACTTATCATCACACATGCTAATAGAGTTTTACATTGTTGTTCAAAATTATATGCATGCAAAAGAAATTACAACGTATCCAAAGTAATTAGAAAAAACTGTGCAAGACAGGGTTATTAACACTCACTTTGCATGTAAGCTCTCCTTGGAAACCCCCTGCAACAAGAAAATTATCCCTGACCGCTAATGTGCTAATTTGAGTTTGTGTGAAACCTTCTAGCAGACTTCCTGCATGTTTCTTTATTAACAGCAATAAAGAGTGTTAGCAAACAAAATAAGTAACAAAGCAAGAGGGTTTGACCTCAGCCATACAGTATACATGTGTGTCTGTGTGTGTGAGTACAGGAGAGAGAAAGAGAATCAGCAATAAATAAGTAAGAACATACTTGACCAGAATGTCTTATATTCTAAACTTATTTATATGTAAAAAGAAAAAATAAATACTTCACTAGGATTACTTATAAAGTCGAAAATTAAAAAGAAGAAACCATAATACCTCAGTAGGTGCTATATGTCCTGCAAAGTTAATGACCTCGGACAAATTACAAGATAATGACGACCAATGCATGACTGAATAATTAGACATGAGATAGACATCGTGTTTCGAAGTTGCCCAAACCAAGTTTCTGAGCTGTAATGCCATTACACACAAGAGAAAAAGAGATTATCAAACACAAGCAGCCTTACGTCAAAGGCAAAGCAAGTATGTAAGCACAAGAAATAACGAGTTACACGGACCTGAAAATGAAGAATTGTGGGCTTAACCAATCTAGTATTAAGGAAGAACTCATAGTAGTTGCCTCCTTTTTCCATTTGTTTACACTCCTACAAGAAGTAGTAGTACAAAAATCAGCATAAACAGAAACCAAGTTCCTGAACTAACGGAAAGAAACCACAAACAATAAGCAATGAAAAACCTTATCAACGGCTTGACCAGATAAAGGAATGTTTTCGTAATTCTTGTACTGTTCAAGCCTAGTCAACCTATACTTGTCCCTGGAAATGTTCAATCTTTCCCATGGAATACCCTGTATGTCTTTGCCCTTCCTAGCTTGGGCAGAAGACGTATCAGTCACCTTTGTAAGCTGCCCTCCAATACAAATCATTCGTAGACATTTTATAAATTAGCAAAATTAAACTCATCAAATGAAATACTATAACAACAACTGGCAAAAAAAGATATTAAAAAAAAAAAACAGAAAACAAGACAAGAAAAATTAGAAGATACCATCTCATATTCATCTGCCCCCATTTCTACAGTGCCTTCTCCACCATAGTAATTATCTTGTTCCATCTCATCTATTTCATCACCCATCATTATTTCTCCTTCTCCTTCTCCTTCTCCTTCTTCACCCAAGTAATTGAATTCTCCCAAATACTGGTGAGACATGCTTTGATTCCTCTCTCTCTCTCTCTCTCTCTCTCTCTCTCTCTCTATCTCTGCAAGCAATCACAAACTTCAACGCAATACCCATACAAAATCATCCACATAAAACACAAACACCCAATTAGATTAATTTGCAAAGGAATTGATGAATGTGAAACATAGACTTTACCAATATCAAGCGCATGAAATTAGAGAAGAAAAAAATAAAAGAATTAAAGAAGAGTTACCTGTAACCAATAAATAAGGGGCGAAAGAGAGAGAAAAAGAAAAGAAAAAGGAAAGAGTGAGAGACGTAATGAGTGAGAGAGTTGGGGTTTATGGGAAACTGTCGGCGAAAACCATTTGGTTTAGTGATTGCAACAGCACGCAGCGCAGCGCAACCCACATATCATCTTCTTTTTATGTGTCTCTGTGTGGATGGTTTTATTTATTTATTTATTTATTTATAAAGAAAAATTAAATTAAATTAGATAGAAATTAAAAGAAAATTAAAAGAAAATTAAAAAAAAAAAAAACGAAATAGAGAAAGATGATTGATTGATGATAAAATAAAAGAGATAAAAAATGCAAGTTTTCTTTTTTATTATTTGGATTAAATAGATAGAACCAAACAAAGATAACGAGACGAGGGCATGAATACGGAGAATTCCGCTTCCGGACGTGGAAACGGGGCCCACTCCTTACGTGGCGTGACGTGACTTGATTTTATGTTTATCTACTACTCGATATTTTGTGTAGGCAAAATTCATCATTAACACCTTGAATTTTTGGATTGTTAAATTTTTATTTTGTTTTATTTTTTAAAGTTATATATTTTTATAATATGTTATGAGGTTTTTATTTACTTTATTAAATTTTATATTTTTATTTATCTTCATTAAGTATATTAAATTTATAATAAAAATTTAAAATTTAAAAATACAAAAGCTTGATAAATAAATAAAATATATAAAAATTCAATAATAAATTAAAAATTATATATTATTAAAAAACATTAACATACCATACTCTCAAGATTTGAGAGATAGAGATGTTTTATTTAGTTTAGTACAAAATTGATTAACATTAATAATTGTTAAAATATAATTTTACAAAATAACGTAGTATTCTATAAATATTTAAGATCATAGAATTACTCTCAAACAAAATCACACAATTATTCTCAAAAAAATCACACAATTATTTTCAAAAAATCACACAATTCGATCCAATTTCGTGTACAATAGTATCCAACTATGTGTTATGGAATTATAAAAGTATTTAAAATTTTATTTAAAAATATCATCTTTTAAATTAAATTAAAAATTAAAAAAATATTATAGCAATTTTATTGTGATCACTTTTACTTAAATGTTAAATTACTTAGTATTATTTCATCAAACAATTTATTTATATTAATATTTATAATATAGAAAATGAAAATAAATATATTGTGTATTTAAAAATGCTAAAACAAAATACACATCCCAATTTTTTTGGAAAAAAGAAAAAGAAAAAAAAGAAACACTCTCTATCCCCAAGTGTTAAAATACCTAAAGCTGAATGCGTGGTTTCATATTTAAATTTTACAGATCTAACTTTGATATTTTTCAACTAGTATACTAATCTATTCTATTCTTCAATATTTATTTTTTTACCTCTTTCATCTCTCAATTTGATTTTAAATCTTTTTTTACTTCTATATGTGTAATTTTATATTCTTATACACTTATACTATAAGAAATTGAATAAAAATATGTACATAAGGGAAAAAATAGTAGAAAAATAGAAGTTAAAAGGTATAATAAGTTAAAAAGAAAATGAAAGAATTTCAATGTTAAATTGATAAAATTTATAGGGGAAACTATGCATTAAGCAAAATACCCAACTACAAAAGGCAGCTTGTTAGAACTCTGCCCCTATACCCTTTCTAGATTTGCCTTTAACATACACATGAGTCGTTTTTGTTTTTAAAATTATTATTTGTAAAATCTAAAAGAACTTCGTTAATGATTTCTATTGCTTTTAGTGCTTTGACCACTTAATTCTGAGTCAAACTTTGTTCACACCTCAGATTAAAATATTTGAAATCCTCAAAAATCATAATAATTTAATTTTAAATTTAATCTCATAGGTGAGTGTGAAAGTTCTATCAAATTAGTTATAAAAGAATGAGTTACATTACAACTATCATTTTATATTTATCTAAATTTTTATATTAATTAACAAATTGAAGTTTAATGATCATAATATAATAATAATATAATATAATATATAGTTTATAATTGGAATAAGAATAATTACAAAGATGATGTATAAACTTATTAAGATTTAATAATTAAGTGTTTAAACTTTTAAAAGTTACAATTTTATTACATTGTTCTCCTTATATTTTCATTAATTTTATTAAGAAAATTTCTCTATTTCTCTATTCAACTTTGAATGACACTTTGTTTCTTTAACCCATTACTATAAACCTCTAAAATAAAATCAATTATTACTAAATTAACTATAATGTTAATTAATACTATATCTCTTTATGACATGTATAATATTTATTCATATATTTTTATCTATTTTTACAATCTTTATCTATTTTTGTAATTTTTTATTATTTACATGAAAAATTTATCATTTTTTATGTAAATATTATCTTTCACTATAAAAATATGAGTTTCATTTATCTACAAGTTAATAATTTTTAATTTTATACATTAAATTGTAACTTTTAAAAATTTAAACACTTGATTATTAAATTTTAACAAGTTGACATACCATTTTGTAATAAACTGATATAAATAACTTATTATTGACCTATTATATACACTCAATCATAAATATTTAATAAATTCATATACCAAATTATAACTTTTAATGTTCAAATACTATTTTTGTAATTATCTTTTATAACTTAAATGACCATTAGTGAGATTAACCTAAGACATTAAATACTTATTTCCAATGAAGGACAATCTCAGTGCATTTGTTAATCATACAAAGATTCTAACCTTGGAGTAAATTTCACTTTAATACTGTATTTTCGCTTGCAGCTACTGCAAAAATGTTTACAATTTTATGTCAAAAATAATATCTGACCAAAACTAATGCTGGCACAGCAAAAATATGAATAAAATACAATCAGAATAATATTTGGTAATAAGTTTTGCCAAATCCTTATTGATTTTGATCTCCACCCTCTAAATATGGCATCATTTAGGAAGTAAAGAATGACAGATGCCATGACATAATTGTAGAGTCCAACCAGTCTCAAGAAAAGGATGTGGAGACTCTATAGGAGCATGCTGCACTCTCATTTCCACAACAGTAGGAGCAATTTGAAGAACTACCAATCAAATCTGAGTGCAGAAGCACTTATAATTGAACCCTTGACATAATAAAGAATTGCACTTTACCCTCTTCTGAGGTTGGCTTGAGGTACCTTCTTAAATACTTAGCTTCCTCAAATGATGACTCCCCCCATTCTTGGCTTCAGACAGGAATCCGAAGAAGTCGGGCTGAAAGAAAAACCATCTGCGTCACTTCACTTCCAATTATGAATTGCTCTTTCTTTTCCATACAGCACAAATGTATAAATCATATATCCGATGACATAGGTCTTACTTTACAAACTTCTGTACTGAATCCACAATCCATTAACAGCAACAGCCATGCTTGCTGCTGCTCAGAGAGACTATCTTTAGGGCCTTTAACTTCAACGAGCTTGGCTTCACCTCTGTATTCTCCCTGGAAGCGCCACAGGAATAAATCTGGCATTCCACTGGACCAACTACGATAATCTTGAGAAAGATGCCTGCAGAGTGAGGCCAAACAAGGGCTCCTGATGCAGGTAACAGCAGCCCGAACTTCAGATAGAGAATGTCGGACCCAATTAACTCCCCTACAAGATGTTCCCGAATGCAGTTCCCATGATTTAATGACAATCTCCTCAGCCATACCATCATGAATTTTCTGCAAGTGAGATTCTATAAGGCTCTTTCTTGCTAGATAGAAGCCATCAGTCTCCAAGTCCAATGGACCAGTCTGCAAAATGAGATGGTTTTTGATTTTCTTATATCCTATTTAACAAGAAAAAAGAGAAGGAACTGACATTTATAAATATTTGTTGAATATTGGCAGGAGTAAACAAACATATATAATGAGATTAACCAAAAATCTTTTCTTCACTAGAGTTTCTTTTCATTGAATAGCTGTGTGTTTTCTTGAATGTCTTCAAATTGCTAACAGGAGACATTTTTTTGCTTCCTAGACAGGGCTGAAAGAAAACCATGTTGTTCATTCTTTATGTTTCGTATGTTAGCAGACAAGTTAAAGCCTCATTTTATATCACTTACTAAATTATTTTGTTGTATTAGCAGCCCTAACGGTCAATACTGGGTTGTCTTTCCTGTTTTAACCATTATGGTCAAAATTATAAGATTTGTCAAGTACTTTGCTCAAGCTATTGGTTGTGCCTTCGCCCTATACAACCATATTTAGAAACCTAATATATCCTCATCCACCTTTAAGATAAATCACAAATTCAACATTCAAGCGTCCCAACTTATCCCCATTTAAATCTTGATCCATTTCATCTGAAGTTTTACTAGCAAATGATGTAACCAAATGACAGATAGTCGAAAGGATTCTTTTATCCCTTTAGCTTGAAGCATAATGGGTGTGACACAATACAAACATCCTATTTAAGCACAATCCTAACATCTTTAAGAAATTTAATATTCACTACACTCCCCTCGAGCTGTGTTAAGAACATTGAATAGCCCCAGCTTGTCAACTAGCTTCTCGAACGCTGATTTGAACAGTCCTTTTATTAACAGATCCGTAGCCTGTAGTGATGATGGCACATGCTTAATGCAAGCTGCTGCTCCTATTTTCTCATTAATGAAATGTCTGTCCAATTCCATGTGCTTTGTCCTATGACAATGAACAGGATTGTGTGAAATAGAAATTGCAGCCTCATTGTCACAGTAGACTTTCATAAGCTTATTTCCAGCAACTTCAGCTCACCTAACAGTAACTTCAACCATAATAACTCACAAATCCCATGAGCCAAAGCTCTAAACTCAGCTTTAGCACTGCTTCTTGCAACAATTATTTGTTTCTTACTCCTCCACATTAATAATTTTCCCATACAAACTTACAAGACTTGTTGTTGACCTGCAATCTTTCATGAAACCAGCCTAGTCCGCATCTGTAAAAGCCTCATTTTTCTTAAAGAACAAACCCCATCCAAAAGTTTTTCTAAGATGCCTCAAAATTTGAAAACAGCTTACATGAGCACTTCATGAGGAGAATGCATAAACTGGCTGACGAAACCTACAGCAAAGTCAATATCTGGTCTAGTATGAGAAAGATAACTGAGTTTTTGCATTAGACGTTGATATCTACCTTTATCAATCGGAACACTTTTTGATTTTTTTCCGAAAGTCTTATTTGGAATCATGGGAATATCCATAATTTAGAACCAAGCATTCCAGTTGGTTGTAAATATATGGAATAATTTTCTCATATATTTCAATGATATATATACAAGATACAAGTAACTAAATAGGAAATATACAGAAATATACAGCTGTATATATATTCCTAAATTAAGGGAAACTATACATGAAATATATAAAATACGAACCATACAAAATAGGAAAGAATCAAAGCCCATTCCTGCCAACTCAGTTTCTTTTAAGAGACCTAGTACATACTTTCTTTAGGAAATGGACATACCGCTTCTTTTTTCGAGCAACCTCTATACCGAGAAATACCCACACCTGAGATATTGAAGAGTGCCAAGTCTATAGTGAGCAATCAAAATAATATCGATCGGCCAAAGCTTAAAGATGTTGATTTGGATGGGCTTGATGATGAGGGCAACAAGAAAGGATCAAGGAAGGATCCATTAAGTTTGCCACAAGATCCAATTACAAGATCAAAGGCCAAGAAGCTTCAGGAGTCCTTAAATGGCTATATGCAAGAGTGGCTAACAATGGAAGTCCAATAGAATTCGGCCCAAATGAAATTCATAAAGAAGGGGCTTTGTTTAATGTTCTTAAAATCCAAGTTTATGAAAGCTAAATGGGCTTTGTTTAATGTTCTTCAAATGCAAGTTTGTGAAGGCTTTGCTTAGCTCTTAGTATCCTATTTGGTTAGATGTTAGAGTTCCCTAAGCTTGTAAGGAAACTCATATTAGATCAGATTAGTTAAGTAAAAGCTCTATTCTTCTTAGGACTTTGGATATATCTTTAAAACATGTCAAATTCGTATGCCTTTTTCAGATTATGATTAATTAAAGTTTTTACTTTCTTTCAAGTCAAAATTGTTTGTACCTTGTGTTCTTGTATGAATGCAAAACTTACTTATCAATGAGTTGATATATCTTTGTGGCGTACTTAGGATTGGGGTTTAAGGGACTTAGTTTTCCTTAAATTCTAATTCTTGATCATCTTACAATCTGATTAGACGATCCTACGGTTTGATTTCAAGTTGTTCTTTGGGTTTTCAAGTTAGTGATTCACGAGTTCATTCACGAGTTCATAAGGATTAGAGTTTGTAGGTTCTATTCTTGGAGGTTCTTTAACACAAAATAAGGGGTAATTACTATTTGTCTCATGTATTTTGCCATATTATACTAGTTACCCTTTTAACATTTAAAAATAATATTTTTTCATCTTTCTAATTTGCAATTTTATATTAAAATGTCATTGATGTGCGTAGAATACACACATCTAAATGGAGTTTTTAAGGCTGATTTTATGTACATTTGGATGTGAATTGGTTCCAACACTCACCTTATGCGTCTGTTTGTGTGAAAAAGAAGTCAAAGTGTGATAAAGGGAAAAATTTGAGCAGAATTGGACGTCAAAGTTGCCGAAACAAGTCAAGTTCGCGCATGAGGAAGCTGAACACGGCCGTGTTCCCAACACATTCTGAAGAGCAAGCCGTGTTCCCAACACGGGCCATATTCTTTCTCTCTCTAAGGGTTTTCTGAGCTGGAGCTAAGGAAAAAGGAGAATTGGACCAAGGTTTCAATTGGATTCTCTTCGAAGATTGGGCGAGGTTCGTTGATTGGTTTCAAATCGAGCAAGAGGAACGAGAATCGATTCAAGATTGGGCAAGAGGAATTGGAGCTGTTTACTCTCATCCAATGGTGTATTCGGGTTTCTCTACCTTTACTCATTGTTGTAATTGAATTCTTGTGGGTTTTGATAATGAACATGATTAGCTAAACTTGTTAACCCATTGGGGGTTCTTTATCTAGGGATTTTTGTACTTAACTTTTGAATTGAATGATTGTTTATCAGCTTTTGAGTTATTAAAGGAAAAACTAACCACGGCTACCATCATGGTTTCTCCTGATTGGGAGCTGCCCTTTGAGCTTATGTGCGATGCTAGTGATTTTGCAGTTGGAGCTGTTTTAGGCCAGCGCAGGGAGAAGAAGTTCCAACCTATTTACTACGCTAGCAAGATGCTTACGGATGCCCAAGAACACTATACCACCATAGAGAAGGAGCTCCTGGCTGTCGTGTTCGCCTTTGATAAATTCCATTCTTACCTTGTGCTGTCAAAGACAATCGTTTACACGGATCATTCTGCTTTAAAGTATTTATATTCAAAGCATGATTTTAAGCCTACATTGATTCGTTGGGTTCTTTTATTGCAGGAATTTGACTTGGAAATTAAGGACAAATGAGGAGCTGAAAATCTTGCAACAGACCATCTTTCTCGATTGGAGAACCCGCACTTGGAGGAGCTTAATGAGCAAGCGATCGATGACTTCTTTCCGGATGAGCACTTATGCTCAATGCAGGTAACTAATGCTATTCCTTGGTTTTCTAATTATGCTAATTATTTGGCTGCAAGGGTACTCCCAAAGGGTATGATGAGCCAGCAAAAGAAGAAATTCTTTGCTGACTTGAAATACTACATTTAGGACGACCCATTTTTGTTTAGGATTTGTGCAGATCAAATTATCAGGTGTGTATATGGGGAGGAGGTCATTCAAATTCTCAAGCATTGTCATGAGGGACCGGTTGGTGGACACCAAGCCGCAAACTATACGGCCAGAAAGGTTTTGAATGCTGGTTTTTATTGGCCGACTATCTTCCAGGATGCACGAGCATATGTCCAAGTTTGTGATGCATGCCAATGGTCAGGTAACATTTCTGCCCGAGATAGTATACAAGTGTTGGAAATTTTTGATGTTTGGGGCATTGATTTTATGGGTCCTTTTCCTTCTTCATATGGATGCAAGTATATATTGGTTGCTGTTGAATATTTTTCTAAATGGCCCGAGGCACAAGCCTTACCTACTAATGATGCTAGGGTAGTTGTGAGGTTCCTTAAGAAACTATTCTCTAGGTTTGGAACACCTCGAGCGTTAATTAGTGATAGGAGAACCCATTTCTGTAATTCTCAACTTGAGAAAGTGCTTAAAAGATATGAGTATCTCAACGATTTTTCACGGCTTATCACCTACAAACGAGTGGACAAGTAGAGGTTACTAATAGGGGGCTTAAGCGCATTTTAGAGAAGACTGTAGGAGCCAGTAGAAAAGATTGGGCTACAAAGCTAGATGATGCTTTATGGGCATTTAGAACTGCCTATAGGACTTCTACAGGGTTCACTCCCTTTAGGCTTGTGTATGGGAAAGGTTGCCATTTACCTGTTGAGCTAGAACATAAAGCGTTATGGGCACTTAAATCTTGTAACTTTGATTTAGATAGCGTAGGTAGACAGAGGCAGTGGCCACTAAATGAACTAGAGGAGTGATGTCAACAAGCTTATGAAAATTCGACAATCTATAAGGCGAAGACCAAACAGTGGCATGACAAGCGATTGAAAGGTTTGAAAGAGTTTAACGTAAGAGATAGTGTGTTGTTATTTAACTCTCGTTTCCGTTTATTTTCAGGAAAGCTGAAGAGTCGCTGGTCGGGGCCATTTACAGTGAAGCAAGTCTTCCCTTATGGTGCGGTTGAATTGCATCATCCGTAAAAGGGAAATTTCAAGGTTAATGGGCAGAGGTTGAAGCATTATCTTGGAGGGTCACTGGATGTGGAGGAGCGTGTGAATTTGGCGCTCCATTTCTGATTCGAAAAGGATTGAAGTCCAGCTTATGACTTTAAAGAAGCTTGTTTCTTTTAATTCTTTAGTTTTTCCATTTTTTGTATTGATTTTGGTTTGAATTATGTGTGAACTTAGTTTGATTAGGTTTTATAGTTTGTTTTTGTTAAGTTTTATGCATGTTGAGGACTTATTGGTTGTGCAGGTGAGAAAGTGCTGAAAATCTCAAGTTTTGCAGTTTTTGGAGCTCAACACGGGCGTATCCAAGGCCGAGTTGGTAACATGGCCAGTTATGCTGACCTTATTAATCAACACGAATCGTGTTCTATTTGCAGAAAAACAAATTTTAAGGGGATACGTTCACAGAAGGTAACACGGCCAGTTATGCTGGACTGTGTTGGCAACACGCCCCCGTGTTGTTTCAACACGGATCGTGTTCAATTTACAGAAAATTAAATTAAAGATCGACAAGTGCACAGAAGGTAACACGGGCATTTATGCCAGACCGTGTTGCCTTAACACGGGCGTTTTCATCAAACTCGTAAGTTAGCACGTTTAAGTTCATTCAACACGGCCCGCAGTGCACTGAATTCCTTTTGCTAAGGTACGCTTTCCTTATTTTCCTCTCTATTATTATTGCTTGTCGCTAAACAATTGGCTCTAACATATTTTGTCAATTATGAGTGTGTCTGTTCTATTTAGTTTGTTGGTTTGCCTTGTGATGGATTGTGACGAATTTTGATTTGATATGGATGAATTGAGAATTTAATTGGTTAGCACCATGGTTGGCAGTGTTGTGGATTGAATTTTCTTTGCAGGGCATTGAACGGTTTAATTTTATCGAGTTAAATCGTTCAGTTTGTCCATTTTTTGCCGTTATGCTGCCAGAATTTCGTTGATCCTTAGCACTAAAAATTTCTTTTTCAAGTACCATGTCCACTAGACGAGGATCAGGAGTTTACAAGAGGCGGATCGATGGTTCCTCTTTCTATCGATCCTCAGGCACTGCACCGACTAGTTCAAGCCCAATTAGACCACCGTAGCGCTATAGATTTCTACTTTTCCACGGGCTTCGAGCAGAGATACCAGTCGATGAGGCACAAAGATTTGGGAAAGAGGCGTAGGATAGAGACCGTCGGACTTCGCATTGAGACGCCCGTTTCAACGTTTCTTTGAGATAGTTGAGCCGACGTATAGGGAGTTGACTGTGGAGTTTGCTAGCACTTTATTTCTGCAGAGCCAGTTGCGGGACTTTCAGCAACCGTATGCTATTAGTTTCAGACTAGTAGATCGGACTTTCACGATGAGTGTACAGCAGTTTTGGGTACACTTGGGTTTTTGTACTAAGGAGGATGTAGCTGGGGAGGTATATAGTGGCTGTATACACACGCCTGGTGTGTCATATCTGCAAATGTGGGCTAAGATTTACGATGGCCATCCAAGGCGCCTAACTTGCTCGAGGATGCAGTACTTGCATGCATTCGACTAGGACCATCAACGCGAGGAGAGGCAATGGTGGTGTAGTGACCCAGTTGGACTTGTTTATACTTTACAGCATGCACCAGAGCCAGTGAATCGACATGGGATACTTGTTGGCCAGATAGATCAATGCCTTCTGCAATAACTCAAAGAAGGTATTTTTCTGTTTTGGGACTTACATTACTCGGCTGGCTAGGAGCTTAAGGGTTTTAGAGGAGGCAGTACCACATTTAACAGAGCTAGGGGTAATGAAGACTTTGGGACTTCCCTAGTTGGTTAGTATGGGGATGGTGACTCGTAGGCAGGGTCCGCTAGGACCAAAGCATAGACTGAGGAGTGCTCTCTTGACAGCACGCAGAGAGGAGCGACCTAGTACACAGGATGTTCCACCTCCTTTTGATATTCCAGAGTCTTCCTCAAGACAGTCTATTTCAGCTCCTTCTGGGTCTTCTTCAGCTGTTTTAGGAGTCTCCCCCATTGAGTTTAGAGAGCTGCAGCTTAGAGTGTAGAGGAGCAGCAGCAGTACTTCATTCGAATAGAGCTTTTCAGCAGGATCTTTTACAGCGTCAGGCTGAGTTTCAGAGCTAGATGATGGCTCAGTTTGAGAGGCAGAGGGCTATGCTTCAGGCCCTAATTGAGCAGGGAGGTAGGTTAGGGCAGGTCGCTCCTCTCTGCATGCTGCCAAGAGAGCACTCCTCAGTCTATACTCTGGTCCTAGCGGACCCTGCCTATGAGTCACCATCCCCATACTAACCAACTGGGGAAGTCCCAAAGTCTCCATTACCCCCAGCTCTGTCAAATGTGGTACTGCCTCCTCCAAAACCCTTAAGCTCCTAGCCAGCCGAATAATGTAAGTCCCAAAATAGAAAAATACCTTCTTTGAGTTGTTGCAAAAGGCACTGATCTGTCTGGCCAACAAGTATCTCATGTCGACTGACTGGCTCTGGTGCATGCTGTAAAGTATAAACAGGTCCAGCTGGGTCACTACACCACCGCTGTCTCCTCTGCCAGTAATGGTCCTAGTCAGCAATGCATGCAAGTACCGCAGTCCCTCAGGCAAGTTAGACGCCATGGACTGGCTGGCACTGTACCCCTCAGCGTCATCAGAAATCTCAGCCCACATCTGCAGATATGACACACCAGACGTATGTATACAGCCACTATATACCTCCCCAGCTAAATACTCCTCAGTCCACAAACCCAAGTGTACCCCAAACTGTTCTACACTCATCGTGGAAGTCCGCTCTGCTAGTCTGAAACTAATAGCATCCGGCTGCTGAAAGTCCCGCAACTGGCTCTGCAGAAAGAAAGTGCTAGCAAACTCCACAGTCAACTCCCTATACATTCGCTCAACTATCTCAAAGAAACGTTGAAACGGGGGCGTCTCGAGGTATCGGCGGACTGCAGCTACAAGTCCTACGGTCTCTAGTGCTGGCCAGTCTATCCTACGCCCCTTTCCTATTTCTTAATTGTCACTGCCTCTGTCTACTTGCGCTATCTAAATCAAAGTTACAAGATTTAAGTGCCCATAACGCTTTATGTTCTAACTCAACAGGTAAATGGCAACATTTCCTATACACAAGCCTAAAGGGAGTGAACCCTGTAGAAATCCTATAGGCAGTTCTAAATGCCCATAAAGCATCATCTAGCTTTGTAGCCCAATCTTTTCTACTGGCTCCTACAGTCTTCTCTAAAATGCGCTTAAGCCCCCTATTAGTACTTGCCCACTCGTTTATGGGTAATAAGCCGTGGAGAATCGTTGAAACACTCCATATCTTTTAAGCACTTTCTCAAGTTGAGAATTACAGAAATGGGTTGCCCTATCACTAATTAACGCTCGAGGTGTTCCAAACCTAGAGAATAGTTTCTTAAGGAACCTCACAACTACCCTAGCATCATTAGTAGGTAATGCTTGTACCTCAGGCCATTTAGAAAAATATTCAACAGCAACTAATATATACTTGTATCTATATAAAGAAGGAAAACGACCCATAAAGTCAATGCCCCAAACATCAAAAATTTCCAACACTTGCATACTATGTTGGGGCATTTCATCTCGGGCAGAAATGTTACCTGACCGTTGGTATGCATCACAAACTTAGACATATGCTCGTGCATCCTGAAAGATAGTCAAACAATAAAAAAACCAGCATCCAAAACCTTCATGGCTGTATGGTTTGCGGCTTGGTGTCCACCAACCGGTCCCTCATGACAATGCTTGAGAGTTTGAATGACCTCCCCATATACACCTCCTGATAATTTGATCTGCATAAATCCTAAATAAAAAGGGGTCGTCCCAAATGTAGTACTTCAAGTCAGCAAAGAATTTCTTCTTTCGCTGGCTCGTCATACCCTTTGGGAGTACCCTTGCAGCCAAATAATTAGCATAATCAGAAAACCAAGGAATAGCATTAGTTACCTGCATTGAGCATAAGTGCTCATCCGGAAAGAAGTCATTGATCGCTTGCTCATTAAGCTCCTCCAAGTGCGGGTTCTCCAATCGAGAAAGATGGTCTGCTGCAAGATTTTCAGCTCCTCGTTTGTCCTTAATTTCCAAGTCAAATTCCTGCAATAAAAGAACCCAACGAATCAATCTAGGCTTAGAATCATGCTTTGAATATAAATACCTTAAAGCAGAATGATCCGTGTAAACGATTGTCTTTGACAGCACAAGGTAAGAACGAAATTTATCAAAGGCGAACACGACAGCCAGGAGCTCCTCTATTGTGGTATAGTGTTCTTGGGCATCCGTAAGCATCTTGCTAGCGTAGTAAATAGGTTGGAACTTCTTCTCCCTGCGCTGGCCTAAAACAGCTCCAACTGCAAAATCACTAGCATCGCACATAAGCTCAAAGGGCAGCTCCCAATCAGGAGAAACCATGATGGGAACCGTGATTAGTTTTTCTTTTAATAACTCAAAAGCTGCTAAACAATCATCATCAAATACAAAAGGCACATCTCTTACTAACAATTGAGTTAAAGGCCTAGCAATCTTAGAAAAGCCATATTATACTAGTTACCCCTTTAACATTTAAAAATGTTATTTTTTCATCTTTCTAATTTGCAATTTTATATTAAAATGCCATTCCCTCAAAATTTACGTTAAACAATCATTAGCTAGATTTGATTTAATACCGTTTACCCCTTAATTTTTGGTATAAAATAAATTCCCTCCTATATTTTGTTTATTATACTAAAACCCTCTTGCATTTTGAAAATGAATGCAATTAAAAGAATAAATTGATGAAAAAATATATTTTGATCCTTAAACTTCTTATCAAAGTTACAATTTTAGTGTAACAAAATTAACAATAAGAAAAATACTTATTTTATTTTGGTAATTTAAACTTAAATTATATGAATCTTCAGTATTTTGATAAATACAAGTCATTTTAAAATGTTTAAGTTTTACCAGGATTAAATTATTCTAAAAGAATAGAGCAAGTAAAAGATTTAATTATTAAGTGGAAAATTTCTAATCAATTTAATCTTTTAACTGTCTGGACTTTGGATGAAAAAGGTAATAGTTAGTTTTATTAAAAGACAAGGGGTTTCTAGTGTAATAAATAAACTATAAAGGGCAATCAGTTTATTACACAAAAACTCAAGGGACAAATAGTATAAAATTAAACTTAATTAACAATTGTTTAATGAAAATTTTGACGAAAGGACTAAATTACAAAATAAAATGATGAAGTTTTAAATGTTAAGAGGTAAATAGTATAAAAATCCAGGGGGAAAAATTAATTACCATTTAAAAAAACTTATATGGAACACTGCATGTAGCTAAACCATTGGAGATAGCTCAACCTTCTAAGCTTGGATCCAACATCTTTTAATTGAAGGTTTTAAATACTATTTACCCCTTGTGGTTTGGTCTAATATATGAGTCGATCCCTGCATCTTTTATTATATTAAAACCCCTTTGAGTTTTAATAAAACTAACTACTACCTCCTTTTGTGTTAGTCGAAAGACTAAACTGGTAATTTAATATTATAATTTAATTCTTGAACTTATTATCAAATATCAAGCTCGTCCAAAATTAATTTTATTATCAAATTAGAGAAATCTTGGGTCTTTTGATGGGAAGAGCATATCTATATCCATATTTGATAAAAATCTTGGGTCTTTTGATGTTTGTATAGCTTGACTAGCATGTATCGCCCTCCTTTAATTCTCTTGGTTGCCTCTTGTCAACCTAATCCTTTTAGAAGCATTCTCCAAGTAAGCTCATAAAATATCAGCTTGCTCCTCGACCTTTAGCAAATCTATAAGCTGAGAGAATACTGCTCATAGCCAAAATTTGATAGTATGTGGAGTCCAATGTTGTGAGAAAGCTAGACTTCAGGAGCAATCTATTCATGCATTGTTTAAGAAGTAGAACCAGACACTCAAGAACCTTACCCAAAACACTAACCTTATCAGAACCAAAAATAGATACAACCCCAGGACGGAAACCAAAAGCTTGCTAACCAATACCAGTAACTCAACCAATACTAGCACCACTCCAATACTAACTATTCCTACTCAAACACCATAGCACACTACACTAAAACAGTCAATACAAACACCAAAAGAGTCCCTGGCCAATGCTTCAGATGTGGGGATAAGTATTTTGTGGGGCACCAATGCAAATCAAAGCAATTGAATGCTTTAACTGCTTTAGAGGAAAATGATGAAGTTACTACAATGGAGGAGTTTGATGCAGAAGAAGATGGCATAGAAATTTCTATGCATGCCATTGAAGAAAGGGAAGCTGCTAATTCACTAAAGATTAAGGGAACAGTGAAAGGTAAGTCAGTGGTCATTTTGATTGATAGTGGTAGCACCTATAGCTTT
Organism: Ricinus communis; assembly: GCF_019578655.1. NCBI lineage: Eukaryota > Viridiplantae > Streptophyta > Magnoliopsida > Malpighiales > Euphorbiaceae > Ricinus > Ricinus communis. The sequence continues at coordinate 24,059,098 of NC_063256.1, forward strand.
GTAGATGCTAGAATGGTGACAAAAGTAGGTGCATCAATAGTAAAGGCAAAAACACTTTGGGTAACTGTGGCCAATGGACAGGACATTGTCGACAGGACCAAGTGTGAAGGGCTTAATTAGTCTATGCAAGATACTGAATTCACTTATGATTTTAGAGTATTGAAACTTAGGGGACATGACATGGTTTTAGGTGTGAATTAGATGAAAACTTATAGCCCCATGGTCTTTGATTTCATTCATATGAAACTGACATTTGACAAAGGAGGGAAACAAGTGCAATTGGTGGGGATGAAAGAAACAGCAACTCTACAATCCATGTCCTCTAAGAAATTGCAGCATCTCTTGAGAAAGACCAAACCTTAGGTTGTTGTGCAACTGTTACCAATCTCTTGTAAAGCCAATTTAACCACTACCATTATAAATGCAACCAATCCCATTAAAAACAATCTACCACCAGAAACACTATCCCCATCTATCATCCAATTAGTAGAAAGCTACAACCAACTTTTCCAAGAGCCCCATTCACTACCTCCTGCTAGATCCCAAGATCACAGTATACCCTTAAAAGAAGGATCATAACCATTTAGCATTAGATCATACATATATCCTTATTACCAAAAGGTTGAAATTGAGAAACAAATAAAGGAAATGTTGAAAAATTCTATAATCCAACCCAGTTGCAGTCCATTTGCATCACTAGTTCTTTTAGTTAAGAAAAAAGATGGCACATGGAGGTTCTGTGTTGATTACAGACAGCTCAACTACATTACCATCAAGAACAAGTTTCCCATTCCCATCACAGATGACTTGCTTGATGAGCTGAGGAGCCGAATTCTTTTCAAAAATGGACTTGAGGGTAGGTTACCATCAGATTAGAATGAAGCCTGCTGACTCACATAAGACTGCCTTCAGAACTCATTTAGGGCATTATGAGTTCCTGGTAATGACCTTTGGCCTTACAAATGCCCTTGTAACTTTTCAATCCCCGATGAATTCCATTTTTGAGCCTTACCTTAGGAAATTCATACTGGTGTTCTTTGATGACTTACTCATCTATAGCCCTGATTTGGAGACACATGTCCAGCACTTGGAATTAGCATTTCAGATCCTGTAGTAGAATCAACTCCTAATAAAGCCCTCCAAATGCTCCTTTGCTCAAAAGCAAATTGAGTACTTGGGGACATATAATGAGTGTGGAAGGAGTAAGCACTGATCAATCCAAGGTAGAAGCTATGATCAATTGGCCTATACCAGTGGACCTGAAGGCATTAAGAGGATTTTTGGGGCTCACTATCTATTACAGAAAGATTATAAAGGGATATGGAGTTATTGCAAGGCCACTTACTAAGTTACTAGAAGATTCTTTCAAATGGAGCACAGCTGCAGAAGGGGCATTCAATACTCTCAAGGAAGCTATGAGTAAGCTTCCTATATTGGCACTGCCCAATTTTTCAAAGTCTTTTGTCCTTGAAACAGATGTCAGCAGCAAGGGGATTGGTGCTATGTTGATGCAAGACCACAGACCAATAGCCTTCATTAGCAAGGCATTGAGTCTAAGACATCGGGATTCTTCAGTATATGAGGAGTTGATGGCCATTCTTTTTGCAGTCTCCAAATGGAGACACTACTTGGAGAATAGCACTTCATTATCAAAACAGATCATCAGAGTATAAAGTACTTGCTTCAGCAGAAGATCCACACTCACATTCAGGCCAAGGGTATGTCTAAATTACTTAGAATGGATTATAGCATCTTGTATGTAAGGGAATTGAAAATAAGGTAGCAGATGCACTTTCAAGAAAAGGATGGAATTTTGAGGAAAAAGCTTAAGGGTTTGGTATTAATGTTGTGATTGTGCCAAAATGGTTAAAAGAAGTTGAAGACAATTATGACAATTATGACAATGATGAAGAAGTCCAAGGAATTATTCAAGCCTTGACCAATACTGCTACCAAGCCTCATTCCCTTGTTCACAAGGAGTTTTGAGGTATAAGAATAGAATTTACATTGGTCAGGCTTAGGGATTAGAATAAGATTCTGGAAGCAATTCATGATTCTTCCTTTAGAGGACACTCTGGTATAAAAGCTTCTTATAGCAAGCTCAAGGCACATTTTTTCTGGAAGGGCATGAAAAATGTTTATAACTGGGTTCGGAAATGTGAAGGGTGCCAGAGATGTAAAGTGGAGAATGTGGCATATCCAGGGCTGTTGCAACCCCTGCCAGTGCCCAATCAAGCTTGGGAGTCCATTTCAATGGATTTCATTAAACAACTTCCTAAATCAGAAGGTAAAGATACAATTCTGGTTGTGGTTGATAAGATGACAAAGTATGCTCACTTTGTTCCATTAAAACACCCTTATACTGCTCTTAAGGTGGCACAACTGTTCTTGAATCACATTTACAAATTGCATGGCTTTCCTAGCAGTACTATTTCTGGCAGAGATAAGGTTTTTACAAGCAACTTTTGGCAAGAGCTATTTAGATTAGTTGGGGTTAAATTGAATTTGAGTTTAGCATACCACCCTCAGTCAAATGGGCAGACTGAGAGAGTGAATCAATGCTTTGAAAGTTATTTGAGGATCATGTGCTTTCGAAAACTAGGCAGTTGGTGCAAATGGGTGGCTTTAGCTAAGTTTTGGTATAATACAAATTATCATTCAAGCTTGAAACTGACTCCATTCAAGGCCTTGTATGGTATCAATCCTCCCTTGATAACTTCTTTACCTGCTATGGGAACTACTGTAGGAACAGTGGAGGAATTCTTGGAGCAAAGAAGACAAATGGTTCAATAACTCAAGGAAAACTTAGCAAGAGCCCAGAATAGACAGAAACAGTTTGCTAATTTGCATAGAAGTGAAAGAAGTTTTGAGGTAGGTGATTTAGTATACCTGAAGCTACAACCCTATAGATATACCTCAATTGTAGTCAGGAAACACATCAAGCTCTCAGCCAGGTATTTTGGACCCTATAAGATAATAGCTAAGGTTGGTACAGTGGCCTATCATCTAGAATTGCCTGTCACTTCTCAAATTCATCCTATTTTTCATGTGTCACTCCTTAAGAGGCATATTGGTCCTAATGTCTCCACTACCATTGAATTGCCTACTATCCATAAAAATGGGGAGTTCAAAATCCAACCAATGGCTATCTTACAACACAGAGAGATTATGAGAAAGAAAGAAAAGGTGCAACAAGTTTTAGTCCAATTGTTTAATTTAACTACTGAAGAAGCAACTTGGAAGATCTTAGTTTTCTGAAGGCACAAGTTCCAGAATTCTTTCTTGAGGACAAGAAAGTTCTTGCAGAGGAGAGAATTGTCATGCATCAGCACTGTCAACTGGAGAATGACAAGTTAGTAGCCTTGTCAGCAGCACTATCAGCTAATGATGAGGCAATAATAAGCTAGAGAATCGTTGGGGGAGGAGCAATGGACATTATGTTAGATATTTTGAAAATATGTCAGTAATGATTGCTACTACAACTGGAAGTTTTAGTTGTTATTTTCCTTGTATTTCTTTCTGTTGTCTTTTAGTTACAAGTTTGTTATTTCTTTGTCCTTTTGTTAATTATGAGCTGTCATTTGATCACAGCATTCTAGAATGATTCTAGCTAATGATTGATCCTTTAAAAGAGAGGAAAAGGCTTCATTTGTATTCATACTGAATATTTATCAATACAAGTCTCTTATTTCCTTCTTTCTATTCTCTATGCTCTTCTTCCTTCCTCTCCTTTATTTCTCGATCTTTTTTCTTGAAGTACTAAGTAGACTTCCACTGCTAATCTTGAGGTTTCTTGGCATTAATGAGCTTGGAGCCTGACAAATATATGATAGGGTTAATTAGTAAAACACCTCAGAAGTTTACCTTAATATGCACTTTGGTAATTTTGACAAACTTGTGTTTTTAGCTTCTATTGGCATATGCTAATGGAACTTTTAGGATTATCCAACTTGATTGGAGGCTCGAGTTTTATGTTCTTGTTTGTAATTGTATGCTGAAAATTTGAGATTCCTTCCTCCAAAATATATTCTTGTATTCTTATTTAATTAAATTTCTTCCGTGTTTTGATTGGAGGTTTTCCTTGAGAAGACCAACTTCTACACAAACCCTAGCTACGTTGGGGCGTGAGACAAGCTTCGTAGGACCATCAAGGGTCAGGCCAATTCCGAAAGTATAGCAATAGGCTCCACCTTCAAAGCATATGTTTAAGTTGCCCTGTTTTATATAATTGGCCCCCTGACCCCAGTCATTGGTACCTAGCTTACAATCACTACTGAAAGAGTGCCAACTAGCGAATCTGTTTATAACCATTCAAAATTTTGTATTTTCGCTCGAAAGCTCAGAAAAAAAAATCTCTCACGGAATTGCGAGAAATTCGAGCGCTGTGTGTGCCTGAACTTCCAACTAGCAATATTTTGCTCCTAAAACTTGCCAAGAGATGAGAGCTTTATAGATCAAATACACATGCATACCTGAAATCTGTTGAGGAAGACATTTGGTACATCAGAAAATATAATGTCCCACATAAGAAGCCCAAAAATGGTCAACCAAATGCCACTCTCAGAATGAACACCATTCCACCCACCTCCTTCACCAGCATAATACTGCAAAGCAAGCTGCTCAACTCCACACTGCTCCCCATCTTCCCCATAGAACCTACTCTTCTTTCCAGTTTCATGGTTCAAAGGTCTCCCCTGAATATGAACCTGAATTAACAATGATAAAAGCATTAAAACATACGTGTTAAAAGTATACAATTTGAATAACGAATTAGACTTAAATATTTGATTAGCATCCCAAATCTTAAAATAGTGCACCAACTATTACCTCCTTGATCTTCCTCCTAATAGAGTATGAGAAGCTAGGAGCTTTCCAACGCCTTGGAGGTTTCCCTAGGCGAAGAACTCGCCTCTGCAGTGCTATTTTTGAACCAGCACGTACCGACACATCCAATAAACCATCTTCGGCAATTGAAAGGCTCTCATTGGGACAACCAATGTGCTCCAAATCGATAGACAATCTCAATGTCCAATAACCTCTCCTTCCATCACAAGGAAAACAAGCAAGCAATCGCTTCAGCAAGTTAATTGCATCTTTGTACCTAAGCATAAGAAATTACTAAGAATTCCCTTTATAGTACAGAGAGTTTAAGAATGATGCACAAAACAAATTCTTCGATCCCACTAAAATTTTGTAAAAGAACAGCAAAATGGAAGAGATCTTATTGGCTATATTTGGCAGGAGTATGAAAATACAAACATCTATAGAGAACATGTATATAACAGTGAGTGCTGCCTTGGGTGCCTCTATATTTTATAAGTGTGGACCTAATTGACAAGAAAAAATAAGAAGGTAAGCAAACTACACAGCAGTTCCCATAACCCTAAGTGAGAGAGAATGCGAGAGAACCACCCAAATGCAAGACAAATTTTGGTAAGAAATGATTCAAATCACATTTTTATACCTATGCTCATGTTCAAAAAATGAAACTCCCAGAACAACCACTTTCGAGTATACCCAGGATGCAGAAAAGCACGAAAGAAGAATAGCTGCCGATTCAGAGGCCATTGATTGAGTTGCTTTTGCAGTAGAGCTGGATATTCGGGAGTCAGCTATCTTTATGCATCCTAATACCAATTCACTATTATTTTCCTCAAGAGACTCATCCATTATTTGTGCCACTTCAATCGCCTGTAAGACATGACTACTCAACAAGGTAAAAAGATTGTCTTACGAGTAAGAGACTAAGAGATAACAACAATAGAAGTCCCATATATTAGTTCCTTTTTGCAATGTGGTTCATAAAGATTTTTTTTTTCAATACAATCAAGTCCTAAAACATTATAGAAAACAAACCAGTAGTCCTATATGTTAGTCAAGGCTTGATATATAATTTTCGTTTTCATATTTTGGCCCTTGTAAATATCTTTTTCTTTTATTTATCCTTAAATAAAATTAAAATTTAGATTATACATGAAATTTGATTTTTCACAAAGTATTCTTATTTTATATATAAATAGAAATGCTATAATAACAGTTTCTTTTCTAATTTTTGAATATTTAAACATCTAAATAAAGAAAAAGAAATTTGTTAAGCAATTAAAACAAAATTTATATCAAACTTTTAAACTAAAAGAATTATGTATATAAAATTTATATACAAATATTTTTTGAAATTTATATATAAAATTATGTTTTCAAAACAAGAGGTTGGTGTTAAAATAATAAAAATTTATAATTACAAATAAAAATTATAAATGTATATATAATAAATGAAAATATTATATATTACAACTTTATTTAAATATGAAATAAATTTTTAACAATTACAAGTAAATATCATCAGTTTCTTAATAATTTAAAAATTTAGGGTTTCAAAGATGAAGGGAAAGAGAGATTGTTAGAACAGTTGTGGTTGTCATATGAGATTTGAATATTTATTAAAAAATTTAAATTATTTCATTAAATGAAAATGTTTTATCTTTTATGTATTATTTCAAATTATAAGGTTGCTTTACTAATTGATGTTTCTTTTATTAAAAAAAAGGTGGAGAAAAAAAATTATACTTTTAAAAGTCTAGGACCAAAATGTAAAAATAGAATACATATTAAGCCTTACCTAGCTTAACAAAGCTTTGACTAGCAGATAGGACTAACAATATGTTACAAAATCTATTTGGACTTGATCAAAGAAAAGATATTTTCGGATCACATTGTAGAAAGGAGATAACTTTTAAGACTTCAGATGTCATTCAAATTAACAAACAAAATACTAGTAGTTCTGGATAAAAATATAGCACCTCTTCATAAGCTAACAGATTATCTCGAGTCAAGTAAAAATGTTCTGATATAATGCATCGGTAGGTTGGATACTTGACAATCCCCAAATCAACTTGTAGAAATGTTGATAGATCCTGCTCTCCATTAAGGAAGAAAAGTCTCTGCACATAATAAAAATTTTAAGATCACATAGATATCAGGCAGAGCTACATTATTGTATGAACTATGTTGGGTGTTAGTAAAGAACCAGAAGCATGAAAGCACCTCAGCACGCCAAATAAGGGATTCAGCTTTTGCAGATATCTTAATACACATTCCAGTTCTATCAAAAATGGCAGTTTGTAGAAATAAGCTGCTTATTGGAAATAGAAAGGAGAAGATGGAAGTTAAAATACTTGTTAAACTATCAAATGAACAAGCATGATGTATGGATAAATTTTCTGATACCTTGATCCATCTTCATAGCTGGACACAATATATGCAATGATATCGTGCTTCCTTGTATAATGAGTGTCATTCTGAACACAGTTAAGCAAAGACATATAACTAGAAGTCCCATCAGAGAAACAAACTTAAAAGCATGTGAAAGCACTTATACAAAAATCTATTACAATAGGCTTTTTGGTTCACAAATGATGGTGGCGGTGTGCATCCATGATTTTAGCTGTGTGCATCCATGATATTAAAGGGAGAACGGAAAGGTACTTTACATAAGATGCACCTGCCTCACTTTCTGGTTCAAGTATGAGGTGGAAAGCATAAAACTTATGTTAACACCATATATGATATTTGAAGTCAATTTGATGCATGTTTTGGTTATTCAAATCACTTTTTACACATACACAACTCATACAATCATCGGAATGTGAAAAAACTCCCAAAAATCAAATCCAGGACAGAGCCACATCACACAGCCGATCGGCTGTGGAGCTGAGCCGATCGGCTCTGCAGTAAAACTATGAGCACTGTTGAAAATCTAGAATATCTTTCCTGTACAGCTATAAAATCTATGTATATCCCATGATTTTTGCTCTATTTTAGGATAGAATAAATTAGCTCCTAATTTTTGGGAGATTACAGATTTCATGGAATTGACAAAAGTCAACTTCCATTTGTATAAATATTGCATAGCCTGAGCCTAGAATATAAAAAAACAAAAAAAGCAATTTAGTTCTCTCTTTTTGTTCATGGTATCAGAGCCTTTGCTCTTGGGACCTCTTCTTGTCAGCCTTCATTGCTGAGTACTTTCTTCTTTTCAAGTCCTTATTGCCAAGTGCAATTTCCAGCCTTCATTGCTGAAATTTTCACTAGGCCCTCATTGCTGCAACATGACTGAAACATCAAAAATTAACTCCAGTACCAAATCAGAAGAGACCTCAAATATTCCACATATAGGAGATTTGCAGAATATACAGGCAGCCTACAGGCTCAACAGAAAAAACTATTTGAAGTGGTCACAATTTGTTCAAACATTTCTCAAAGGAAAGGGCAAAATCAGCCACTTGCTTGGAACTGGACCCAAAAATGGTGATCCAAAATTCGCTGCTTGGGATGAAGAGGATTCTATGGTCATGTCATGGCTGTGGAACTCCATGTTACCTGAAATAAGCGACATTTGCATGTTCCTGCCAACAGCTAAAGACATATGGACTACTATTCGACAAACCTATTCAAAGGCAAGAGATGCTGCCCTAATCTATGAGATCAAAACAAAGATCTCAGCCACTAAACAAGGCAACCTTTCTGTTACCCAATATGCCAATCTTCTGCAAAATCTATGGTAGGAAATGGATCAATATCGGTGTGTTCAGATGTTGTGTAGTGAAGATGCAGCCACCTTGAAAAGCTTTATCGAAAAGGATAGAGTTTATGACTTCCTTGCAGGTTTGAACGTAGAATTTGATCAAGTCAGAGTCCAAATATTAGGGAAAGAAAGATTTCCATCCCTGAATGAGACAATATCCTTGATCCGAGCTGAAGAGAATAGGCGAGAAGTCATGTTGGAGCCTAAAACATTAGAAGGGTCAGCAATGATTTCTACAAAGTTAAACAATAAGGAAGTAAGGATAGGTAATGGGCGTGCAGAGTCAAATAAAGACACAGTTTGGTGCACATACTGCAAAAAACCACGCCATACGAGAGAGGATTGTTTCAAACTCTATGGGAAGGAACAAGTCCTTAGCCGTAAAGAAGGATTCAAAGGAGGAAAAGCCTACTTAGCTGATGGAGAAGACCAAACCCAAGAAAAATCCAACCAGGCTGGTATAGGAGAATTCAAAAAGGAGGAAATTGAAAAGATAAGAAACCTCCTAAATTCCCTTGAACCTCTAGTACATGTTCATTGGCTCAAACAGGTAAGTACCTTAACTCTTATGCTTTAAGTGCCTTAAGCATGTCTTCTCTAGGCTCTTGGGTCATCGACTCAGGAGCTACTGACAACATGACTCACAGCCCAATCAGATTTAGAACATACAACCCATGTCCTGGAAATAGAAAAATTACTGTTGCTGATGGATCTCCTATAACTGTTGCAGGCCAAGGAACATTAAATCTATCAAATTCTTTGTCCCTAAATAATGTGTTGCATGTCCCCAAATTGTCCTCCAATCTCATATCCATCCATCAAATTACCAAGGATCTAAACTGCAAAGTAACCTTCTATTCTACTCATTGTGTTTTTCAGGATTTGATTACAGGGAGGACGATTGGACTTGCTAAGGTAAAAAAATGGGCTTTATTACCTTGAGGAAATGAGTGGCAACAAGAAGAACAAAAATCAATTATCCCTCATCTGCTCCTTAAGTAACCTATCTCCTAATAAATCTGAAATTTGGCTTCATCATTTTCGTTTTGGTCATCCATCTTTTATTCTACTTAAAAGCATGTTTCCTTCACTTTTTAAAAATGAAGATGTTAGTAGTTTTCATTATGATACATGTGAAATTGCTAAACATCATAGATTTTCATTTCCATTGATATTTGGGGGCCTTGTAGAGTTCCTAGTATTTCTGGAGCAAAATGGTTTGTCACATTCATTGATGATTGTACTAGAACTACGTTGTTTCTTATGAAAGAAAAATCAAAAGTAAGCAATATTTTTCCAATGTTTCATAAAATGATTTACACACAATTTGGAAATTTGATTAAAAAAGTAAGATTTGACAATGCAAGAAACTACTTTAATCAAGTTCTCTCATCCTTTTTCCAAAAAGAGGGTATAATACACGAGTCATCTTGTGTAGACACACCCCAACAAAATGGGATTGCTGAACGAAAAAATAGACATTTACTCAATGTGACACGAGCAATTTTGTTTCAACATAAAGTCCCAAAAACTTTTTGGGGGGAGGCTGTTTTAACTGCTGCACATTTGATAAATAGAGTACCTTCAAAAGTGCTAAATAATCAGAGTTCCATTGCTACTCTTTCTGTTTTTTACCCTGATTTTAATGTTTCTTGCAAACTGTCACCAAAAGTGTTTGGTTGTGTTGCTTTTGTACATATTCATGCACACCAAAGAGGGAAACTTGATCCAAGAGCTTTAAAATGTATTTTTGTAGGATCACAAAGCAAGGATACAAGTGTTATCATCCACCTTCAAAAAAAAATTTTACCTCCATAGATGTCACATTTGTTGAAAATGAGCCTTACTTTCAAAGTAGCAATCCTCATCTCCAGGGGGAGAGTTCTTGGGAAGATAAGGAATTTCTCCTTGATTTTCAAAGTCCCACATCCAACTTGAAGTCTTTCAAACTTGACAATACACCTAACACCAAAGGAGAACATGCCAGCAGTGAACCTGAACCTGAATTTGAATTTGAAGATGAACATGCTAGTAAAGAAATTGAACCTGATCTTGGAGCTGAGGGAAAAACTGATTTAAATCCTACTACACCACTCAAGGTCTACTCAAGGAAGAAAGTTCATATTTCTGAACCTGTGCAAGTCCAAGAATCTGAACCACAATCAGGTACTGAAAATTTTGCTCCTTTGTGTGTTCAATCTAACTCTGCCCCTTGTGAATTTAATGATTTAGACCTGCCTATTGCTGTTCGAAAAGGAACACGAGAATGCACTAAGCATCCCATCTCAAATTTTGTCTCCTTCCATAGACTCTCTCCACAACATAGAACTTTTCTTACCACCATCAACTCCATTTCAGTCCCACAAACACTACAAGAGGCACTTAGAAATAAGAACTGGTTACAAGCTATAAAAGAGGAGATGAATGCCCTAGAAAGAAATAAGACTTGGGAAATTGTAGACCTGCCCAAAGAAAAGAAAACGATGGGGTGTAAGTGGGTGTTTACTTTGAAATATAGAGCTGATGGTTCATTAGAAAGGCATAAAGTTCAATTGGTCGCAAAAGGATACACACAGACATATGGGGTAGATTACCAAGAGACCTTTGCACCCGTAGCAAAAATGAATACTGTGTGTGTTCTTTTGTCTTTAGCTGCTAACTTTGGTTGGTGTTTACAACAATTTGATGTTAAGAATGCATTCTTACATGAGGACTTAGAAGAAGAGGTGTACATTGAACCTCCACCATGAAATGTCTATTGAAAAGAAAGTGTGCAGGTTAAAGAAAGCTTTATATGGATTAAAACAATCACCAAGGGCTTAGTTCGGAAGATTTACTAAAGTGATGCTAGCAATGCAATACAAACAAAGTCAAGGAGATCATACCTTGTTCATAAAACATTCAAAAGGAGGAGTTACAGCTCTACTTGTATATGTAGATGACATCATCATCACCGGGAATGATCAAATTGAAAGAGAAACACTCGAAAAGTGCTTAGCAAAGGAGTTCGAAATTAAAGAACTCGGGAGGCTGAAGTATTTTTTGGGAATTGAGGTGGCATACTCAAGTAAAGGCATCCTTATTTCCTAACAAAAGTATGTCTTAGACTTGCTTAAAGAAACAGGCAATCTTGGATGCAAGGCAGCAAGCACACCCATTGAGCCTAACTTGAGATTGAGTGAAGAAAAGGATGATAGCATGGTAGATAAGGGAAGATATCAACGGTTGGTTGGGAAACTGATATACTTGTCCCATACAAGGCCGGACATAGCATTTGCTGTAAGTGTAGTAAGCCAATTTATGCATGATCCAAGAGAGAAACACTTGCAGGCTGTCAATAGAATTCTGTCTTATCTCAAAGGGACATCCGGTAGAGGAATTTTGTTCAAGAAAAATGAAGAATTGCTCATTGAGGCATATACCGATGCTGATTATGCAGGTTCTGTTGTAGATCGTAGATCAACTTCAGGATATTGTACATTTCTTGGTGGGAACCTAGTGACATGGAAGAGTAAGAAGCAATCGGTTGTTGCAAGAGCAAGTGCTGAAGCAGAGTTTAGAGCTATGGCTCATGGAGTTTGTGAATTGCTATGGCTCAAAATAATACTTGATGACCTTAAAATCAAGTGGGAATGACCTATGAAACTCTATTATGACAACAAGTTTGCCATCAACATTGCACACAATCCAGTGCAACATGATTGCACAAAGCACATCAAAGTAGATAGACACTTTATTAAAGAAAAGCTGGACAACGACATGATTTGCACTCCATATATAACATCAAATGATCAATTGGCAGATGTCTTAACTAAGGGAATGCCTACTTCCAACTTTGAAGACATTACATGCAAGATGGGAATGGAAAATATTTATTCACCATCTTGAGGGGGAGTCTTGAAAATCTAGAATATCTTTTCTGTACAGCTATAAAATCTATGTATATCCCATGATTTCTGCTCTATTTTAGGATAGAATAAATTAGCTCCTAATTTTTGGGAGATTACAGATTTCATGGAATTGACAAAAGTCAACTTCCATTTGTATAAATATTGCACAGCCTGAGCCTAGAATATAAAAAAACAAAAAAAGCAATTTAGTTCTCTTTTTTTGTTCATAATAGCAAAATCTGCCCCAGTGGCATCATACAAAGCCATGACTTTATAAGCCAGAAATTACAGCCTCCATTTGAGGGACTTTCTTTGTGAACAAGCAAACATGGTACATTCACATAATAGATCAACATTTAAATTGACTTTCACTATCCTCTTATTTCAGAATGCAATCAAATCTTACGGCCTGTAGGATTGTACATAGACTTAATTACAGGAATTCTTAATTAGTATACCTTAGTATAACTTCCTAACATAAACTACTCAAACCGTAAATATATGAATCTTTTCCTATGAATATAATCATCAAGAAATTACTTTTCTTTCTTAGTTTACATGGTATCAAAGTAGTAAAAGAAATATTCAGAATTTTTGGAACTTTTCCTTTTCCTCTGCCCTACTGAGCACTGAGCAGTGTTTGTTTATCAATTTGGGTCACCCTTTTTGAGTGGCCACCTGTTCTCATTGCCATCAAAGTCTTAACCGCCACATGGAACAATGCATTCCTCTCAAACCAGGCTTTCTAATGTTGTCCCACTCTTTTCGGCACTCCTAGTTGTGGTGTTACTTCAGAACTCATCATCCATAGGAAAGATTCTTTTGCCTTGCCTTTTCGGTTTTGTTTTGTTTTGCTTTGGCTACTGCTTTTGCGGGTCCATCTGATTCTGCCTTTGGACTTATTATCTGAATCTTCTATTTTGTTGCTATGGCTAACAATCAAAAGAATTTGCTTGTGACAGAAGTGATTCCAATGATGTCCAAAATCACAGAATATAAGTTAACCGGTTCAAATTATCTAGATTGGCGTAAGATTGTTCAGATTTACCTACACAGTATCTCTAAGGATAATCATCCAATTGAGGATCCACCAGTAGATAAAACTTGCCAAGAGCAGTAGAGAACTGATGGCTGCTTATTCTTACAAATCAGGAATTCAATTGATGTTGAGGTGGTCAGCTTGATTAATCACTATGTCTATGTCAAAGAATTGTGGAATATTTAGAAATTATGTATTCTGGAAACAGAAACGTTTCACGTACTTCTAAAGTTTGTAAAGGGGGGAGTTGCATGTTACTATTGTCATGAGTCAGGGCATACCTTTAAGCAGAACATTATAGTTTCTGCAGATGAATTTGCTAAATAGTCGGTCCCACCATCACGGCTGCTATTACCTCCTCCTCCACTTGTCTAAGAGTTTGAATGACCTGTCTCAGTCCCATTGTTACGACTGACAGGAGCATTGGGCTGCTACATCGAAATGGTCATCATGTTAGCATCTGTAGGAAGCACTCTTGTAAAGGCTTCAAATAATGAGGAGATTTCAGCACTAGCAAGAACCTAAGACTTTGCTCCTTCAAACTGAGAATCAAGACCAGCCAAAAAACTTATAACTGTCATTTGTTCATGTTAAGTCTGTTGGCTAAAAGCAATAAAGCATTCAACTCTTCATAGGTCCTCTTAAAGTTCATGAAGTAGGCCTGAAGTGATTGGCTATGTTGCTCAGCACGATAGAAACTCTTAAGAACATCATAAATACATGAAAGATCCCTTTGACAGAATATAAAAACTCCAAGGATTCCACTAAGTCTTTGTCAGTCCCACAATGAGTAATTAAACTAACCACGTCAGCATCAATAAAGCTTCTAATTTGTAATTTTTACTTGCATCAGTCTTAATCCATTCTTGACAAGTATCATCTTTTGGAGGATCATTAGTGAGATGATCAATTTGAGATCTACTCAATAAATAAAGTCTGACAGTTTTAGATCAGTAAAAAAAATTGGACCCAGACAGCTTATGATCAGTAATCTTGGCTAGCATAAGGATAACATCAGTCACAACCAAATTTTTCTTTGCAGCAGCCATCACAGAAAGTCAACAAAACAGACAATCCAAAACCAAACAAAAGTTCCAAGAAACCAATCAAAAATTTCCAGAAAACCAATCTAGGCTCGAATCCACAAACCGACTTTCCAAATGATAAATTAATACTGCTGGACACAAACACCAGAAGCAACTGTCCCGCAATAGCAAAGATAGCAACTGAGTGAAGAATCAAGAAAAGATATTCCTGGTGGGTGCACAAGTACCAGAGAATGGGAGAATAGGCGGAGGCAACTCCAGAAAGGGTGACCAGAGCAGCAGCTGTCAACGCACGCACTTCTACGAGCCAGCGTGTGAGAGGGATTCTTCCAACAGCGCGTGAGGCTCACATGCTGAGCTTCTGGTGGCTGGAGTTGCCGGAAAAGCCAGTGGGCAGGTGAAGCTTCAGTCCTTGTGGGCGGTGAGAACAAGTGGTCGCGCAAAAGGGTGACCGAAAGAAGAATTGAAAGAGAATTTGATGTATGTTATTGAGGAAAAATCACACATATATATACAACATAATAGGGACTAATTTACGAAGTAAATCCTCTACCTACTCCTAATATAACTAGGACTAATTCCTAATTGAGCGGTAATACATATTTACAGCTGTAATGCAAACTTTTAACAAAATATCCAAATGAAAATGCACAGAGAGGTGATAATTTGAGGGTAAAGGGAGACGTAAGAGGCTTAAAGATTCAACAAACATATTTATTAAAAATGTCAAAAGTTTTTGTTTCCATTACACCCATGTATAAAATCTTAACTAGAAACATGCAAAGATGTTTGAGCTGTATTTTCCACAGAGGAGATCTCTTCCCATGTGGTCTTCAAAAAGCCAATTCATTATTTTACGAGCATAAACTATGGATACAACCAAAATTAGAAGGATCCACCCGAAATGCTCCCATTTTTTACTTCAAAATTGCTTGAGAAACAGTAATACTAGAGCAGCAAATTCTTTTCCTAAAACTTGCAAATACATCCCTGTGAAATATTCTGTTGCATAATTATGCAACAAATCAAAAGGTTATTAAGAAATTGCCGAAGGGGGAAAAAAGATGCATGAGAGAAGTGGTACATACTCCAAAAGGATGATGATTAAAGAGTTCAAATTGACTTTTTTTCACTTTAGACTGGATTTTTCACTAGTTTAGCTAATTAACATGTGTTGGCTCAATTACCAGCACTTGGTGCAAACAGAAACATATTAAATCAAATAAAGAAGATCTTCAAACAGTGCATTTATAAGTAAAACTAATTCAAAAGAAAGCCAGGAAAGATAATTTCAAGTAAACAGGGTAAAACAACCACAGCTACAATAATGAAGGTCTAAGCAGCACAACCCGTAGGCCATGAATTTTGAACTTCCAGTTCTTTTTGTTAATTATCCTTCATAATCCTTATTTCAGCAACATAATGCATAATGCGTGGCATTATTGTAACAAAATGCATGGAATTTTTTGTAAGAAAATACTTCACAAAAATGGATCAACACAATGATGAAATCAAACTTATAAGCTGCATATAATGATTGCAAACCTTCCTGAACATGCATGTAATTTCACGCAGTTCAGAGACAGTGAGCAAATTCAAAATCTCTTCCATGTCACTGTTTGGCAGTTCTTTTGCATCTTCAAAGGAACTAATATAACCTGCTGCTGCAACACAGAAAATCTAACATAAACGATCTGATTTGGCAATCTAACATAAAAGATAGAAAAGCATGACTCAATCCTTACCAGAAAGCCCCTTGACTGCATGCTTAGAATCAGAAATTTCTGGGTATGAAATATTAGACATCCGGAACCATGGTCCTAAGATAGAAAAAACCAATATAATAAATTATAAAGACCTGAGAGAGAAAAAAAAAAGAATCTAGGCCCACATTTAACATATGCCGGTTAGTTATTAGAATATCACCATATAAACAAGCTAATGTAGCTAAAATACATACAAACTGCAATTTGCATTAACCAAAAAAATTGATGCCAGTTGTAGAGCATAAAATCAGAAGATAGAAATTGGATAGAAGACCGCATCCCATAATACAGACCTTACAAAAAACAGAAGTTAGGTTAAGAAAACCAAAAGTCATTAATTGGAAGCATCACAAGTACGGCCTAACTTGTGAAAGTTAACTATGCCACAAGGCAAAGTTAACAAGCTAGAAGCTATGGAGTCCTGACAATGTGAAATCCAAAGAGAATCAACTCAAAGAGCAAAAAAAGAATAGATGGTATATGTTGGAATAGGAAATATTGACCTAGCTGTAAATATAGGAATTCTAGGCTACATTAAAGGAGATTATGCAAATCATTAGGCAGATTTCTTATATAGCTGTAAATTGCTGTGATTATGTTCTTTCTTTATTAGGTGATGTTTGTACCTATATATATATGTACAATGTAATACATGTAAATTAAGGAGCAATACAACCTATCTTTTCTATTTATTTGCATGGTATCAGAGCCATCCGAAAAAAAAAAAGAAAAAAAAAAAACCCTAGCCTCCTCAAAGAAAAATCTAGCCACTGCAATTCCATCATGCCTGCAACTCCATCTGATGGGTCAGTCACTAATCCTACTTCTGAAATACCTACTTCATCCAATCAACAAAAAATCTTAGCCACATCTGATTCTCATTCAGTCCAAATAACTACTATTAGGTTGAATGGAGAGAATTTTCTCAGCTGGTCTCGATCATGCGTATATATTCGGGGAAGAGTGGATACTTAACTGGTGAAAAGAAGGAACCAGACATGGATGACCCATCCTATTCTTCTTGGGATGCAGAAAACTCCATGGTTATGACATGGCTAGTCAACTCTATGGAGGAAGACATAAGTTCCAATTACATGTGTTATCACACAGCAAAGGAACTTTGGGATAATGTCAATTTAATGTATTCAAATCTGGGAAATCAGTCTCAGATATATGAAATCATGCTGAAACTAGGAGAAATCCATCAAGGTGAGGATAGTGTCACCAAATATTTTAATTCTCTGAAACGTCTATGGCAAGACTTGGACTTGTTTAACTTTTATGAATGGAAATCCACTGATGATTGCAATCATTACAAAAAAAAGGTAGAAGATGATCACATTTTCAAATTCCTCATGGGACTTACTGTGGAGTTTGATGAAGTGAGAGGGCGAATCATTGGGAGACAGCCCCTTCCATCTATTGGCGAGGTATTTGCTGAGGTTCGACGTGAGGAAAGTCGCAGGCTGGTTATGTTGGGGAAAAAAGGCTCAAACAGCAGCACTGAAAATTCTGCATTAGCAGCAGCTGAATCCTATGCAAGAAAAGTGAAGAAATTTGATGAAAAGCCCCGTGTTTGGTGTGACCACTGCAACAAACCAAAGCATACACGTGAAAACTGCTGGAAACTTCATGGAAAACCAGCTAACTGGGAGGGAAAACATGAAGGCAAGTTCAATCGGACTCCTTCTGCGAATGAAGCTGAAGCTGTCCCCTTCACTCCACAACAAGTTGATCAAATACTAAAGCTGCTGAAATCTAATTCTGGATCATCTGGTACTCCTAATGCTTCCTTGGCACAAACAGGTAGAAATTTAAATGCCTTATCCTGTGTGAGTCTAACTGCTCCATGGATCATAGATTCTGGAGCATCTGACCATATGACAAGTGTCTCAAGTTTATTTCATACTTATGTTCCTTGTTCTGGTCATGAAAAAATCCGTATGGCAGATGGTTCTTACACACTAATTGCTGGTAAAGGTACAATCAGTTTGTCAAAAACCTTGACTCTTAAATCTGTCCTCCATGTACCTAAACTTGCATGTAATCTATTATCTGTCAGTAAACTGTCTAAAGATTCCAATTGTCGTGTCATTTTTTGTGACTCCTATTGCGTGTTTCAGGACCAGAATTCGGGGAGAAAGATTGGCAGTGCTAGGATGATAGATGGGCTCTACCATTATCGATTAGGGCATCCTAGTTTTTTCTACCTTAAAAGGTTGTTTCCTACTTTATTTAAATGAATAGATTGTTCTTGTTTTCATTGTGAACATTGCATTTTATCAAAAAGTCATAAGCACATTTATCACTCAAAGCTTTATCAACCCTCGAGGCCTTTTTATTTAATTCACAGTGATGTGTGGGGGTCCCTCACGAATCCATACTTATTCGAAAAAAAAATGGTTTGTCACATTTATCGATGATCATACTCGATTGTGTTGGGTTTTTCTAATGACTAACAAGTCTGATGTTAAGACGATCTTTCAAAATTTTTACGCTATGATTGAAAATCAATTTGAAACTAAAATCAGTATCCTACATACTGATAATGGTACAGAGTATTTCAATGAAACGCTTGGAAAGTTTTTAAAAGACAAAGGTATTCAACATAAATCTACTTGTGTTGATACGCTCCAACAAAATGGTATAGCCGAGCGCAAAAATAAACACTTATTGGAAGTGGCTCGTGCTATTATGTTCTCTATGTATGTACCTAAATATTTATAGGGAGAAGCTATTTTAACTGCATCATATTTTATTAATAGAATGCCTACCCGTGTTCTTGATTTCACTACTCCCCTTGAATGTTTTCAATGTTACTTCCTACAACATCGTCTTTCATCCAATTTACCTCTTAAAATTTTTGGTTGCACAGCCTATGTCCATTTATCTAGCAACAAGGATCAATCCAAACTAGATCCAAGGGCTGAGAAATATGTTTTTATTGGTTATGCATCAAATAAGAAGGGGTATAAGTTTTTTAATCCCCATAATAAAAAGGTCATAATTTCTATGGATGTTATCTTTCTTGAAAATCAGCCTTATTTCAAAAGGAATTTTCTTCAGGGGGAGCAATTAGAGGAAGAAAATAAATGGGACAACATTGTTTTACCCAAAATTGTGGCTTCTACGCCAAATATTTTGGAAGATAAAACTTTTATTTTGTCAAGCAATATTGAATCTATGACAGAGAAAGAAACACTTCCAAATAATGAGCGTGAGGTTCTTATTTATATAAGGAGAAAGGATCACAAAAAAGGTAGAAAACTCATCATCTCCTCAGCACCTAGTCAATCCACTCCAAATTCAGGTACTCAAGATTCTCCTCAAAATAATGATTCTTTTGATAATCCTCAAAATTACATGAATATTGTGATCTTGATGTCCCTATTGCACTTAGAAAAGGAACCCGTTCTTGTACTAATCCAATTGCAAATTATTTATCTTATAATAAACTCTCCAAGAGTCATATGGCATTTGTGTCAAAAATCTCAAATTTGTTTATTCCAAGAAATATTCAGGAAGCACTTGATGCTCCAAATTGGAGGATGGCAGTAATGGAGGTGCGTTGAAAAGGAATGGGACATGGGAAGTGGTAGAACTCCCCAAAGATCAAAAAATTGTTGGTTGCAAATGGGTTTTTACTGTAAGAAAAGGAACCCGTTCTTGTACTAATCCAATTGCAAATTATTTATCTTATAATAAACTCTCCAAGAGTCATATGGCATTTGTGTCAAAAATCTCAAATTTGTTTATTCCAAGAAATATTCAGGAAGCACTTGATGCTCCAAATTGGAGGATGGCAGTAATGGAGGTGCGTTGAAAAGGAATGGGACATGGGAAGTGGTAGAACTCCCCAAAGATCAAAAAATTGTTGGTTGCAAATGGGTTTTTACTGTAAAATGTAAAGCAGATGGCAATGTGGAGAGATACAAGGCTAGGCTGGTGGTTAAGGGGTTTACTCAAACTTATGGTATCGATTACCAAGAAACCTTTGCTCCAGTAGCCAAAATTAACTCTATACGTGTTTTATTGTCTCTTGCAGTTAATTTCAGTTGGCCACTACAACAACTAAATGTGAAAAATGCCTTTCTCAATGGTGATTTAGCAAAGGAAGTGTTCATGAGTCCACCTCCTGGATTTGAAAAATCTGATGGCAAAAACAAAGTTTGCAAACTTAAGAAATCTTTATATGGCCTCAAGCAGTCCCCAAGAGCATGGTTTGAACGATTCGAGAAAACAATGAAAAAATATGGATACAATCAAAGTCAAGCAGACCACACCATGTTTTATAAACGTTCTAAGGAAGGTAAAACAGCAGTGTTGATTGTGTATGTTGATGAAATGATTTTAACTGGTAATGATGAGGATGAATTAGCTAGTTTAAAGAAAAAGCTAAGTCAGGATTTTGAGATCAAAGACCTAGGGGCATTAAAGTATTTTCTAGGCATGGAGTTCGCAAGATCACGAGAAGGAATTTTTGTGAATCAAAGGAAATATATCCTTGATCTACTAAATGAAACAGGTCTTCTAGGTTGCAAAGCTGCTGAAACTCCAAAGGAGGTGAATCTCAAATTACATCCTGTAAAACCAGAGGACATAATTGAGAAGGAGAGGTTTGTTGGGGGACTTATATATCATCACATACCGACCTGATATAGCATTTGCGAGTAAGCATGATTAGCCAATTTATGCACTCACCGGTGCCAAGAACACTTTGAAGCTCTATAGGATACTTAGATATCTAAAGGAACACTGGAAAGGACTGATGTTTAAAAAATCTTGTCATTTGCAAGTGGAAGTCTATACCAATGCTGATTGGGCGGTAGCACTCGGATAGAAGGTCAACATCGGTCGCACTTTTATTGGAGGAAATCTTGTTTCCTGGAGGAGCAAAAAACAAAATGTTGCAGCACGTAGTAGTGCTGAAGCTGAATTCAGATCTCTTGCACATGGAATTTGTGAAGCAATATGGATTAAAAGGTTACTAGAAGATTTGGAACTACCTATTTCCCTCCCCATGAAAGTCTATTGTGACAACAAAGCTACTTGTTCCATTGCACATAATCCAGTTCATCATGATCGGACTAAGCATGCTGAAGTTGACAAGCACTTTATCAAAGAGAAGATTGAAAGTGGACTGATTTGTATTCCTTATATTCCTACATCTCAACCAATAGCTGATATTTTTACCAAAGGACTACTAAAAAGACAATTTGATTTTCTAGTAAGCAAGCTGTCAATGGGAGATATTTTTCAGCCAGCTTGAGGGGGAGTGTCGGAATAGGAAATATTGACCTAGCTATAAATATAGGAATTCTAGGCTACATTAAAGGAGATTATACAAATCATTAGGCAGATTTCTTATATAGCTGTAAATTGCTGTGATTATGTTCTTTTTTTATTTAGGTGATGTTTGTACCTATATATATATATGTACAATGTAATACATGTAAATTACGGAGCAATACAACCTATCTTTTCTATTTATTTGCAGTATATGTCTTTCATGACTGCTTTAGCATTACTATCATCAATAAATTGCAAAATAACCTCTAATCATCTAGACATAAGCACATAAAAGTTATAAACAAAACACCACTATGGCCAAATCAAAGTCAACCCACTAAATATTTCAACTCTCCAGCAAAAGCTGTAGAAATAGGGTTTAAATTATACATGAGAATGGTAAGGTAGAGAGGAGAGAGAAGGTTAGAGGAATTAGAAACTGAGAAGACATTAATTAAAACTTCAATAAGATTTTTCTTATTTAAAAGAAAAAAGTATTCTTAGCTTCATTTTAACTCCATCCATTTTTCATAAAAATTTCTTTTCTAATTTTACAAATCTTGGAGAAAGAACAGAGAACATATTGATTATTTTAAATAACCTTTTTACACTTTAAAAAAAGGGTTAATTTTTAGTTTTTGTTGCATTCCTATTAACTTTTAAGTTTCATAGAATAGTTCTTAAATATATATTTTGCATGTGTTAATGAATGTAAATTTTTGATTTCATAAATGAATTTGTTAAATTTTAGTAGGTTGGATGGCTTAAATTCTTAGCATTCAATCTACAGTTAAAATATTTTTATTGAAGGTACTTTTTATATTGTTCTATAATTTACACTTTAAGTCCTAAACACTTTTAGGACTCGGACCAAACTCATAGGTTGAAAGAATTTCTTCCCAAGTTCTTGTAACTTGCTCTTGAACCAAGCAAATTCATGCACCATACGGACCAAAGTGTGCTATTCAATTTAGCACTGCAACAAGCAAAGTGTTGTCACTTGTTCAGGACACATTATGTCCTCCAGAAAATATAAAGTCAGAGCAAATGGCATTCAGAAAATATCCTAAGCCCCTCTTTAGTCTGATGCACTTGCAGTTAACTTAGAGCTAGCGCCAGCCTAATGGTAGTAATTAAAGCATTGATTTAAAGCATAATAGTTTTGCACCAAAGAAATATTTTTGGTCCAAACATTAAACATAACAATCTATCATAAGTCAAGACCCGTTCCTAATGTGGAAAAGACTAAGACATTCTAATCTTCATCAACATCCAAAAAATTTTCATCACTTATTTATAGCCCTCAATTTTCTCTAGATTTACTTTGCATCAACCTCTTCATCGTCGAACATTTACCAAAGTCATCTCAAACTTTAAAGTTATCAAAATATGCAATTGGGAAAGTCCTTCATACCATACAATAGATTTTCCCATACAACAAAATCAAACCCTCCCTATTCCAAGAATTTGTACATCTCCTATTCAAGATTCCTGTATAAGAACTAATGCATCCATTATATCTAACTAGTGTAAAGGCAAATGATAAGTAGGGACAACAAAAAGAAGAGCTTATAGATGCCAGTACGGCCATAGGAGACAATGATGAGTAAGAAAGACCACATAATCCATGCAACAACCAATAGTTAATTTACCAAGAGAAAGAGGTACAAGATCCTCCCCAGTATCATTTGGCATAAATCAAACATCTTAGTCCCATTGCCCTGAGCAAGCCAGAGTGAGATAACGATTCATCTAGACTTGAGAATAGATATTGATTTCTAGGAAGTCAAAAAGAGAGAGAGAGAGAGAGAAACATGACAAAGACTTCAAATCAAAAATAGAAAGTGAGATAAAATTAATAACCTTTCCGCGTGTAAAGTCGAACAAAAAGCCTCTGACTGTCATCTGGCAGAGATAGAAATGATTCTGCCAACAGATAACACAAGATATTGTAGCAATCTGCCAGAATACAAGACTTCAGAAATACAGTAGAAATATCAAAACAAGATATTAGAGTTAATACCCATGAAAGTTTTCTCATCATCAATGAAAAGGTCAGGATTGCTTCTCAAAACCTCTTGAATTAACAAACGAAAGTTCTGCTGGTATTTTGTAGAACTATTTGCATAACTCTTTGTAGATTCAACTACATGGAGAACATTTTTCCATAAATATGTAAAAGCCTCAATTTGACTGTGGTCTCTATCACCATGTGATATCACTTTGGAACACATAATCTGAATGGGAACAGCATCAAGTGAACGTTTGGGAACAGAAGTAACATGCCCCTGCAACAAATTTCAGTATGAATAAGGAATAACGGACATTTGAATCTAACATAATTAGGAAACAGCAAGTTTAGATGTAGAGTTTTGAAAGAGGGGTCCATGAAAGTAAGCTTAGACAAGTTAGTAAGAAGTTGAAGCTCAAAACCCTCAAAAGAATTTGATAATCAAGACATTAAATGCATACAGGCTCAGATATAAAAATGTTCCCACAGCAATAGAACTATATTACCTCAAAGGTTAGACAGTACTTCTCAACTAAGGGAGCCAAATATTGAGCTAACTCTCGGGGAAGAAAACCAAGCACTTTACTGAGAGTCGAATCTGCCAAAACAACCTGACTCAAAAGGACCCTGCCACCCCTTTAAAACTATGTTATAATAACTCAAAATTAAAGACAAAAGCGGGAAGAACACACACCTTGATAGCATTTGGATCATTAGCATTACCCGGGTCTCTCAAAAGACAGATTCTTTCCCCAAGATTTAATTCCTTCTCAACACTAAACCTACGGCCAACAATGAAAGTCTCAAGAGTCGCGCCCAATATTTCATCATAAGTAGTGACTGGATCACATTTGGGCACTTCATCTTTCAGGGGCAATGAAGGAGGATCAATGTGGCAGTTGATCCCATACCCATCAACTGATTTCTCAGTTGAACTAACAACATCAGTTTCGACAGTCAAAGGCTTTGTACCCGATGGTAATTCACAAGGATCACTATCATTTTTGTCAACATCAGCAGTAAATTTCTCTGAGTCAATAACAGTATCCTGTACAACACTACTTGTTTGTGATTGTGAGCAAAAGTTCAACTGAAGAAGGGTTCGTTGAGTCAATTTTCGTTTTCTTCCACTAGACAGGCATGCATCTGGAAACATTTAATTTGAACAGGATTAGTTTGCTATAAATAAAAAAAAGAAAACATTAAATGATGAATGGCATTCAGTTTTCTCAATGTAAGTAGGTCTTTCTACTGAAACACTAGCAATATAAGAGCCTTGATAATAAAGGTAACAGTTAGCAATTTACAACTTGGCAAGTGCGGCACCAGAGTTAAAATTACAGAATAAATAAAGAATGAATGAATTAAATTAGATCATTATCAATTTATCATATATAAATACGAAATGCTATCTACATATTGCAGCTATGACATAAAGGCAAAAAGAAAATTAAATAAAAACACATGCAAATACCCAAATGAGAGTTAATTACGGAGTCTTGCCCGCGAATCCTAGACCCGCAAACAGGGCATAATACCCAGTCATGAGAAGATATTTCAAGCTGATTTTTCTCGTCTTCCATTTTATTATTCTCTGAGAAACTCTACAGTAAAAAGAAAAAAGAAAGAGTTCAATCATGGATGTAGTATTTAATTTTGAAATCAAGAAATAGAGAAATTGGAAGATGAATTGAAAATTAAAAAATAGTAATGGTAACCTGGAGTATCGGAATGGAAAGCAAAGAATGGCGATTAGGAAGGAAACGTCGTCGTTTTCCAATCACTCGAACCAAGCTCTCTCGTCCAGTTAACATTATTCACTAGATACAGGAAAAACCAGTCGGGTCTTTAGCGGGTACGACTAAAGGTAGAAGGAAGTGGAGGGAAAGAAAATAAAGCAAATATAAAAGGAAGCTGTGAGAAAAATAAAGAAATCTTTATTCGAACTTAAAAATTAATTTCTTTCATCTATCAAGAAAATAATAATAATCATAATTCTTTTCCCCTGAATTTGTTTGCTTTTTTCTTTTTGATCAGAATAATCCTTTTACCCAAACAAAATGGTTCAGACCTGAAATCGATAAACTGTTTGTTAGTGTATGTATAATCTCCCTATAATCCATAATATAATATATAAAAAATATAATTAAACAGTATTTATTTTATTTTATTTTATTTTATTTTATTTAGTTTAGATTTTTAGTTTAATAAAATTAATCATCTTTAATCTAATTTAATTCAAATCTATCATAATTTTATAAATATAACAAATTTTATAAAATATTGATAAATGTATTAATATATATATATATATATATATATATGAGTTAAGATATTTTATTATAAATTTTTATAAAAATTAAAGATAAAAAATAAAAGAAAAAACTATGATACTTTTAATACTATTTAAATTAATTTATTTATTTATGTATAAATTTTTATTTTTTAATTTTATAATATTTCGTATATATTATTAATTCTATAAAATTTGATAAATTACTTTATATCACTATTATAATAATATATAAAAGGAAAGAATTTTTGAACTGAAAAAATACCTTTGCTAATCTTATTATAGTTCTATATGTAATTAATTTTAATTTTTAAATTCTAATAGAATTAATTAGTGATTAATCTCTTAAATCTAATAGGATTAATATAATTCGATTTTAATTCTATAATAATTTCATATGTATTCCTAATACCATGGCATTAGGATTAAAAAGAAAGATATACTTATAATTTTACATTATTGAACATATTAATTTATATGTTATATTTTTTTTCCAATTTAGTCATACATAAAAATGTTTTTTAAAAATGACCAAAACTCATTTTTAAGATAACCTCACCTTTTTTAGGCCTTTAATTTTTGGTACTATATTTTGTCAGACATTTGAAATAAAAGATATAATTTTTAAATAAATGAAAGTTGAAGGGTGAATTCTCCTTTAATTTTCAACTAGATAATTGCCATTCTATGGGCGGTTTAATTTTAATATCAATAAAACTATAAAATCACTAAAAATTAAATTGAATAATACCGTACCATAAAAATTTAGCAAAATTCTAAAAAAAGATTAATTGATTATATAACCATCTAAATATAAATATATATTTTTTTATGTTAAATCTTTCATTGGATATTTAAACATTTATTAATTTTGATGATGATAAATTAATTCATTAAAAAAAGTTTATTCTCTCTTTTTACAAACTCTTTAATTTTCTTTTACCATCTATATGCAATTAACTAAATAGAAATAATTTATAAAATTAAATAAGTTAAATATTTTAATAAAATAAATTGAATTAAATTAAAATATTATATTATAACTTGATTTAATATTTGATAATTTCATTTATCTTTTAATATCTTTTTGTTGATTTATTTTATATATTTTAAATATATAATTTAGTAATATTTTCTTACTTTACATATATAAAAGTAAAATCATTTTATGTTATGTTATTAATTTACTAAATTATAGAAACTTTAATCTATAAATTAAATTTTAATTAACTAATTTTCTTACTTAAAGTTGAATCTTATCAAAATAATTTCGTTAAAATATATTTAAGATAGAATGTAATGATGGATGAAAGGTGTAAATAAATATTAATATTATAATTAAAAATTGCTTTAGTAGATAATATAATTATTCAACTATGAGAATAAAAATTCTCAAAAGAATCTAATTAAAAATTAAAATTCTAAAGAAGAATTTAGAGAAAAAAAATGACTATTAAATACTAAAATTTATAATTAAGGTGCTGTATATTATAATACAATACCTGAAAAAGAAATTATTTAAAATGAAAGTTATAAATAAGAATTTCAAATGGTATAGGAATATTAAATAATAAAATATCCTAATTAAGATATTAAAAGTTGTAATATAATACTCTTTAAAATAGTAGAAAAAGATGTTAAAATTAATTAATTTTCTAAAATTTAAAAGAAAATAATTTAAAAATTATATGACAATCCATGTAGGATAGAGAAAAATAATATTAAAACATTGCTCATATATATTAAATTATATAAAATCTAATTTAAAAATTACTTTTTAAAAAATACATTCAAAATACTTTATTTATTAATTTAAAATTAAATTCTATTAACAAATTCTTTTTACTTGAAACTAAATTCTACAAAATAATCTTAATAAAATATAAATAAGATAGAATGAAAAGAAAGACGAAGAGTATAAATGTGTAATTAAAAAGAAAAAATAATTTTTTAATTAATCAGATAATTATTACATTATAAAAATAAAAAATAAAAAAATTAATCAAAAATTAAAATTATAAAAAATAATTATAAGAAAAGTTTATAAAATAATTAAGATTTATAATTAAGTTGTTTTATATTGTAATACAATATTTTTAAAAAAATTATCTAAAGTATAAGTCATGAAAAGGAATTCAAAAAAATGAAGGTATGTGAAATAATTATATATCATAATTAAAGTGTTAAAGTGGTAATATAAAATTTTATATAAAATAGTAAAAAATATTAAATTGATTAATTCTTAAAGAATTGAAAAAATAGCTTAAAATTCATATAATATGAAATATAGGAGAGAGAAAACAATGTTAAAATATTGATTTATCTAAAATGAGTAAAGAATTCAAAAAGGTGGAGTGATGTGAAATAATAATATATTATAATTAAGATGTTAAAGTGGTAATATAATATTTTATATAAATAGTAAAAAATATTAAAAAGATTAATTCTCTAAGGATTAAAAAAATAGTTTAAGATTTATATAATATACTATGTAGGAGAAAGAAAACAATGTTAAAACATTGCTTTCATGTAGATATATAGATATTTAACATCTATAAAATGTAAAGGACACGAGCTTTAACAAAAGTGGACTTTTGGAATCGGCTAAAAGCACCTAGAGGCCTTTGCTTAACAAATTTAGAGATTTGGAAACCGGTGAATTCTAGGTGGAATAGTTACTATTTTTTTCAGTTTTTGCCATGCTATATAGTTATTTTTAATATTTAAAATTATATTCTTTTCATCCTTCTATTTTGTAATTTTATTTTAAAAAGTCATTCTATTGAATTTCCATTCAATGGTCATTAATTAAATTTGATTATATACTATTTGCTTTCTGATTTTTAGTATAATTCATTATACTAAAAATTCTTTATTTTTTTAATAAAACTAACCATTATCTCTTTCATCCAGAATCAAGATAGTTAAAAATACTAAATTGATAAAAAAAATTTAATCTAATTATTAAATTTTTTACTTTATTCTTTTAACATAGTTTAATCTTAGTAAGACTTTTTAAAAGAATTTATATTTAGTAAAAGATTAAAAAAATCATAAAATTTGACTTTTAATTGTAATAAAAATAAATATTATTCTTATTATTAATTTTATTATATTAGAATTGTAATTTTGATAAAAAGTTTAATGATCAAATTTTTTTTATAATTAATTTCTTTAATTACCTTAACTTTCAAAATGCAAGAGAATTTTAGTGCAATAAGTAAAATATATAGGGCAATATATATTTTACATAAAAAAATTTAGAGGCAATAATGATTATTTACTATTTAATATTATCTTATATACTAATTTATAAAATAACTTATATTATAATTTTATAATAATTATTTACGAGCATAATGTGCATAACGAGAAATACTAGTATATATATATGTAACAAGTATATGCTTTGTGCTTGCCTTGTTTGAGGATCATGCATATCAAA
Organism: Ricinus communis; assembly: GCF_019578655.1. Taxonomy (NCBI): domain Eukaryota; kingdom Viridiplantae; phylum Streptophyta; class Magnoliopsida; order Malpighiales; family Euphorbiaceae; genus Ricinus; species Ricinus communis. The sequence continues at coordinate 24,088,461 of NC_063256.1, forward strand.
AACTTGTTAATTTTCAGTCCGAACATCCTCCTTTTAGGAAGATAACCATTCCTTATGGAGAAAACGAAATTGAAGCTGCACCTTACAAACTAGTAAGAGAGAATTTTGGAAAAAATATCAAAAATATTATTCAACAGAACAATTTTTCAAATACCTATCTTAACACAATAGGAAAACAGCTGGTTAGGATAAAAAAGCCAGATTCAGAGATCTACTACAGTCTTAACCTCTGTAATCTCCAATACTGGTCATCCAGGGGAGACGAGTCAAATAGACAAACTCAAAAATCTTCAAACCCTATTAGATTTCAAAGTCTAGTCAAGACCAATTTCAGAAGCAAACTGAGTTTGCTATAGTAGTTAGAGAACAGCTTAGCAAGTTAGCCACTTCCGAGTTTTTAAAAAACCTAATACCAGATACTCCTCAAAGCAGTAGGAATATCAGTGCTATAGAACGAGCCCAAACAGTGAATCTAATGATTCAGAACTAGAAAGTGTAACTAAGAAACCCTCCCAGATCAGTAAATTGGGATGACAAGCTCCTAGATTGACTTGGCATACTCTTAGGACTACTGCCCCTGACTTAAGCATAGAAAACAGGAATAATGCCTCCTCCATCTATGAATGGAATATAGATGGGATGTCTGAATACAACATTTTTGGTCTCTTACAACAGATGACCATGGTAGCAAATACCTATAAAACCCAAGGCGCTACCTCTGATAGAGCTATAGCTGAACTCCTTATAGCAGGTGTTTCAGGCCAGCTTAAAGGATGGTGGGATTACCATCTCACTCAAGCATAACAGCTACAAATCCTAGGTGCTAGCCAAACCACAATAGAAGGAACCCCTATTTTAGATGAATTAGGAAATCCAATTGAGGATGCTGTATCAATTCTAATCTTACGATTTCCCTCCATTTCACAGGAGATCCATCTCATCTCAAAGATAAGAATGCTGAACTTCTCAGCAATCTAACCTGTAAAAAACTTAGTAATTTCCAAGCCTATAAAGACACTTTCCTGACCGAAGTAATGCTTAGAGAAGACTCAAACCAACCTTCTGGAAAGAAAAATTCTTAGCTGGTTTACCTAAAATACTATGTGAAAGAGTTAGGAATACTATTAAAGAAGCCCATAATGGCCAAATCCCCTATGATCTTTATACTTATAGCGAATTAGTTAGTCTTACTCAGAAAGAAGGACTAAAAATTTGCCATGGTCTAAGCTTCAAAGACAGCTCAAATGGAAAATGAAGAAAACTAGGCAAGAACTAGGTAGCTTTTGTAACCAGTTTGAGTATAATCTTATAGAACCTTTTCCCGCCTGCAAAGGAAAATATAGAGAAGATTTTTCAAAGCCTTATAAGAAAAAATATTTTCACAAATGCATGAAGGTGCCAAAGAACAAAGAAAGTTTTTACAAGCGGCCATCTTCTTCAAAATACATAAAACAGAATCCCAAAAAAGATTTTAGCAAAATTACTTGCTACAAATGCGGCAAGAAAGGCCATAGTTCAAAGTATTGTAAGTTTTTTAGATCAGGAGCTCCAAATAGAAGAAGAAATTTTAAGCAAAATTTCAGCTTTTCTAGTTGAAACCTCTAGATCAGAATTTTCTAATAACGAGGAAGAATTCTAAATTGATGAAATTAAAACCTCATATGAATACTCTGAATCAGATCTGGATGAGATTTCAAAAAATATTAATATGCTCACTAGGCAACAAGAAGCTCTTCTTGAAGCTGTCAAGCATATTAATGACCCCCAAATTCAAAAGTAAGTTTTGAAAGAAATTTTAAAAACCGAAAACCTCATCCCTTCATATAGTAAGAACACTTACGATCTTACTATGGTTTTAAAAAAAGGAAAAAAGCAAAAGCATCCTCTTCCTACTATCCAAGAACTCTAGAAAGCAATTAAAACTATTAAAACAGAACTCAAAGAATTAAAAGAAAAACAACAAAATGATTTTATTCTACTCCAAAGCTTGATTCTAAAGAAAAACAGTGAATCAGATTCTTATGAAGAAAATGATTTTCAAAATCTTGAGGTTTCTGAAAACGTTCCAGAAAATTTTATTAATGTACTAAAAGAAATAACCTCAAGAAAATATCTGATTAAGATAAAACTCATTTTCCCTGATGATTTTCAAACAAGAACTATAGCCTTGTTTGATACAAGAGCAAACCTCAACTATATCAACTATGAGTTAGTTCCTAAAAGATGTCATCAAGAGACAAATAAAAGACTCACCTCTGCTAATAATTCAAATATTAGAATTACCGGAAAAACTGAAGCTGCAATTCTAAACAAAGACATTGCTTTAAAAAATATTTTCATTCTTACAAAGGATTTGCAATAAACAGTTATTTTGGTGACTCCTTTCATTAATTTGATTACTCCCTTCAAAGTAACTACAGATGGTATCATTTTCAAAGCTAAGGGTTCAAAAGTTATTTTTCCTTTTCTAGAAAAACCTAAGAAAAGAAATCTCAATCTTATAAAAGTTCACTCGATTTATAATTTTGAGATAAATGCTTTAATTAAAGGAAAGCAAACCCAGCTATTCCATTTGAAACAAGATATGAGTTTAAAGAGAATCCAAAGCCTTTGTAAAATGATTTTGTTCAAAAAAGAATTTCTGATTTACAAGAAAAAATCGAAAGAGATGTTTGTTCAGATTTTCTAAATGCTTTCTGGAAAAGAAAACAACATATGGTAGATTTACCATATGAAAAGGAATTTAGTGAAAAATAAATCCCTACTAAAGCTAGGCCCATCCAAATGAATGAGGCCTTACAAAAACATTGTAGGATAGAAATCCAAGACTTAGAGAAAAAAGGCTTAATTACTAAATCACGATCTCCCTGGTCCTGTGTAGCTTTCTATGTCAATAAAAATAGTGAAATAGAAAGAGGTACACCTAGATTAGTAATTAACTAAAAAACTTTAAATAAAGCTCTTAAGTGGATTAGATATCCTATTCCAAACAAAAAAGATCTTCTTCAAAAGCTTCATTCTGCTTTCATTTTTTCAAAGTTTGATATGAAGTTAGGATTTTGGCAAATCTAGATTCATCCTAGAGATCGTTACAAAACTGCATTTACAGTTCTATTTGGCCAGTATGAATGGAATATAATGCCATTTGGTTTAAAAAATGCTCATTCTGAATTTTAAAAAATTATAAATGACATTTTTATTCCCTATTCAAAGTTCTGCATTGTGTATATTGATGCTGTACTAATCTTTTCAAATTCTCTGGAACAATATTTCAAACACTTGGAGATATTTTTCTATGTTGTTAAGAAAAAATGGTTTAGTTGTTTACAAACCCAAAGTATCCTTATTCCAAACGAAGATTAGATTTCTTGGGCACCACATCTCCTGGGGAACTATTATTCCAATTGAAAGATCTCTAGCTTTTACTTCAAAGTTTTCAAATAAAATTTTGGAAAAAACTCAATTGCAAAGATTCATTGGCAGTTTAAATTATGTCATGGACTTTTATCCAAATTTAAACTGTTTAGCAAAACTTCTCCATGATAGGTTGAAGAAGAATCCCCCTGCATGGTCTGATGAACATACAAAGATTATTCAAAGCATCAAAAAATAAGTTTCTGAAACTCCATGTTTGTATTTAGCTGATCTATATGCATTCAAAATAGTCAAAATTGATGCATCAGATTGAGGTTATGGTGGAATTCTTAAACAAATTCAACACAATAAAGAATGTATAGTCCAGTTTACTTTTACACATTGAAATGATAATTAAAGAAATTATTCAACCATCAAAAAAGAAATTCTTTCAATAGTCCTATGTATTTCAAAGTTTCAAAGTGATCTTTTAAATCAAAAATTTCTTTTAAGAATTGATTGTAAATCTACAAAAGAAGTATTGCAAAAAGATGTTCAAAACATAGCTTCAAAGCAAATATTTGCCAGATGGCAAGCTATTTTTTCTATTTTTGATTTTGAAATTGAATACATAAAAGGAGATTCAAATTCAATACCAGACTTTCTAACTAGAGAGTTCCTTCAAAAACAGGAGTGATAATGCCACGTAAAACAAAAGCAAAGGGTAAAGAAGAAAAGCCAAAAGAAAATTTGAAAGCTGAACAAAGCCCTAAGAAGCATATTATTTCCTCCTCTTCAAAGCCAATCAGAACCTGGAATGAGATCATCCAGGAAGAAATAAATAAAAGCCAAGAAGATCCAGCTCAAAAGCAATTTCAAATACAGGAATGGCTTGCACAATAACCTCCTAAGTTTTTAAAAATGGTCCAAGAATATTCAAAGACAAAACCTGTGGCTGAAGTCCAGCCAGAGATTTCTCCAAAGTCATCTTCTTCTTCAACCAAGGGTAAAGATATACTCCCTATCCTTCTTTCAAAGCCTGAGATAGTAATTTTCTCACAAAACCTATCTCACAACTCTCAAAGTATTTCAAATCAAATTCACAAGAAATAGTTTTGTCTCAAACAAAACCTTTTAAAACTAATGAATACATAGAAGAATAAGATTTTTAAAGTATTTTAACTGTTGAGGAAGGATTCTGTACGAAAAATCCCTCAAAATTAGTTTCAAAAGTTTTTCCTCCATGATGGTATTTTAAACCCTCGAATAAAGCAAAACCTCAGTCGTATTATCAGTCCATCCTGGAGGTAACTGGTTATGCAAAGTTTAAACATTTCAAAAAATACAATGACCATAAAGACCCAGCTTATTCCACTAGCATGGAGATAAGAGTCGCTACTTGGGTAATCACTAAGACACTTTTACTAATGAGTGGCGTTTCTCAGATTCCATAAGGAAGCTTATGCCACAGAGTCCAGAGATGGACTCGGAAGCCAATTTCCTTATTTGTGTATATTAGTCTTTAATTTTATTGTTTAACAAATTATTTGCCATAAGTGCAAATAATTTATACACAGACATACCAAATAACACACATAATACACCTAAGTCTAGCCCATTTTTATTCAAGCCCAATCCATATTAGAATAGTTAGCCTATTTTACTAATTAATTATTTATATGGCCCACCTAGTTTAGCCTAATTATATGTTATGCTTTTGATTTCCAGCTTTTAAACCTAATGGACTACTTATTATGAGAAGGCTCATTCATTGTAATCCTTATTCTAATTATATCTAAGATCTAACTAAAGCATGCCAAAGTCCGTTGTGTCTACTTAGATTTTAGGAATTTAGGCCCAGTTTATGTTGATTAGCCTATTAGACTACCAGATTCATATTGGATCTAGTTTAAGTCTAAGTCTATGTGACCCATTTTAATTAATCAATCATATAACACATGTTTAATTAACCATAAAATAAGCAAAATAAATAAAATAATGTAGAAAGTCTCGAGTCTTATGGCAAGTGATAGCTTAGAGGTAATTTAAGAATTGCAGCAACTTCAAAGGGAGACAAATCCAATTCACCATGTCATGTTTCTAATAATTTTTATCCTCATCAATTAATACATCAATCGTGGCCTCCGGTGGAATTTCCTTCGTAACTAATGGCTTTAAATTATCACATCCAAAAGCCATTTATCTTGCCACACCTTCATCAACAAGTCCCTTTCTTGATAATTTCCTTAGAACTAAAAATACTACGCCAAAATGTAGCTTGGCACATCCTCTTTAGCCTCATAGAAAGATGATCTTGGAAAGTACTTTAACTTTAAAACTTGTGTCATTAGACAACCTTCATTCATAAACAGTCACCATCCTTGTTTTGCAAAATGCCTAAAACCAAACCACCATCACTCTTAGATTTTCACAACCTATCCCAACCAACCCAATGAATTTTCCTTCCCTTATTAGAGCCACCCCACCATTAGTTATGAATCAAGCTCTATATAGTATCACAAAAAGTGCTTCGTAAAGAAAACAACTCATAATATAGGAAGGAATTGCCTAAGCAGCTGACTTAATAAGAACTTCCTTACTAGCAAGATAGACAACTTTTTCTTTCCATAGAGAACTTTTTCTTTCCATCCTTTTAACTTTTTCCAAATACAGTCCTAAAGAAATTGAAAAATGTTTTTCTTTGATCTTCTAATCAATGCTAGGAAGCCAAGATACTTTGGGTGTTGCCCAACTTCCTGAACCCCTAACAACACCTGAATGTACTCCTTCCCGTGCTTCGATACTTCTCTTTTCAATCTCCTAAAAGTTATTTAATGAGATCTTTACTTAGAAGCTTGTGTGGATCATCAAAAGAGGCTGGTCATTTAAATAGCTTTGAAGTGCATCAATCATCTTTGAAGAATCAAGAATCAACAAAGCTAGAAGCGCTCGTTGGAATTAGCGGCATACTCTTTTTGTAAGCCTTCTCCATCTTTTGCTTGTTTTGTATGTTTTGACTATTTTACATTTATGAGATCCTCGGTAGAAATTGGAATTTTTTTATTTTTGCTTCCATGCGCTTTTTCTTATATTTTAATATCAATTCTCAACAGTAGTATCAGAGCCTCTATTGATTAATTTAGTCATAATGATTGCATAATTGTTAATTGATCATAAAAATGCAAATCTGAAATTTCTGAGATGTTTTTAGAGATTTTATTGGTTTCCGTAGCTATACTTCGAATTTTTACGTGATTCTTGTTGCATATGAATCCTAAGAGATAAAATTATGATATGGAAGTTTGTAGGATTTCTGGATCTTATTTGATTATAGTTTGGGTGTTGGGAGTCCATGTCATGTGCATAGACAACTTTGATGTAATCAATAATACCCAATCTATAATCAAATTTGGATGGGCAAATTAATTGAAATAAATGCATGGGTAATTTTTACGACACGTTTCTTAATATTTGATATTCAAAACTGGTTCAAAATAATTTAAAATTGGATTCTTAATGATCAAAGCAAAACTATACACATACTACACATCTTAAGGTTTTAGCATGTGCATGTGCATGTGTGTATGGGTTTTGATTTAATTTGATTTTGAATAGCAATGAATATGGTGAAGCTTCCTTATGAAATCTAGTACACCACTCAATTAGTAAAAGTGTTTCAGAGAATTATCTAGGTGGCGACTCCCTTTCTCCGTGCTAATCTCTATGACTAATTAGCGCATTCCTAATTAGGTTAAAAGGCCTTGTAGTGTTGTAGTCGCTATAAATACTTGGGTGCATGCCCGAAACCACCACATGTACAGTGATATTTACTTTATATCTTTATTCTTTGAGCTTATTTTTTTTCAAAATAAAAAATGGGGAGATTATTAGCCTAGATGACTTATTAAAAGGCTAAAGTCTCTAATTTTGATCTTGACACTCAAATTGAGTCTTAATTTAATATATTTTCAAGTGTTGTTTGTGTAGCATAGATCAAGGTTAAAAATTCAAGTCTATCTGTAAATCATGACTGCACCCTCCGAGGCGCAATCACAAAAAGCTTAAGTTTGTGGAAAGAAGCTATTGAAGACTTCGATGGAAAATCGTGACCGCACCCTCAAAGGTGCAACGATGAAAATGAAGACTTATGAGGTAGAGACTAATGGGTTCCTAAAACTGAGAATCACGACCGCAAAATTCATGAAATATTGTGACCGTTACAAACCGCCAACGATTACTTTTAAAGTAGCTAGTGTCTCCATGCCACGTCAAATAGCCATTGCAGGCTATTTAAGATTCGCAACTACCATGCAAGAAGCAGGACTGCGATTTGCACTTTAACAATGCATTATCTTAAAAGAATTTGGTGAAATTTTTGGGACTAATGAGCAACGGATCCTTGAGGTTGGTAAGCTATAAAATCCACCTCCAAAGACCTTTAATGGTTGATCAATAACTTTCGAAAGCTTATACCTATTGTACATTAATTCTTCTTTCTTCTTTAACAATATTTAGTTGTTGTAAGAGCTTAAATGCTATAGTGAGGTTTGAGTATTAGCCTAAACACTTGGAATTAGATTGAGAGTTAGCCTAGATAAAACTTTTATAAGGGTTGTGTGTGAGCTATAAAACATGAGGATAAAAGGTTTGGTATGAGCTCTAAACACTAAGTTTAGAGTGAGCTTATGAAAACTCCATTGTAATTAATTGAAAGTATAGTGAATGCCCAATTTGAGATTGAGGAGTAGATGTAGAGTTGATTAACACCCGAACTACTATAAATCTTGGTGTTCTTTCTTCTCCATACTTCTTCCCTCTATCATCAATTTTTTTCCAAAACCTTTATATAATTCACCAATTCAACCCCCCTTCTTAGTCCATAAGGGCAAATAGAAACTAAAGCTGACAACAAAGATATAATAAAAAGCAAAAATATGGAATGCACCAAAATAAAAAAGAATGAGGAAAGGATGAAAGGGAACAGAAAGATAATAGAAAACAAAGACATAAGATGAGATAAAAAGTTGTTGACCTAAGGATCAATTAACTTCTATTTTAATCTTAGCATTCAAATTGAGTGTTGCTAATTGGTTCTTTAAGTGTTCATATGATAGTGCTGTGATATTTCAAAGATTGGATAAAAGTGCCTTAAGCTTTTCAAGATTGGCTTATGAAAACCTCTAAAGTGCTAGAGCGCTTTTCATCTGGTCAAGTTGACCAGCCACCTGGTAGTCAAAGAGTCTTATCTTTCAGAAGCGCGAGGATGCTTTTAAATCAAGGATCGATAAACTTTTGGTAGAGAGTTCGGCGACCTAGAGCACCAGCACCTGTGTTGCTAATTGGTTCTTTGAGTGTTTATATAATAGTGCTGTGATGTTTCAAAGATTGGACAAAAGTGCCTTAGGATTTTTAAGATTGGTTTGTAAAAAATCTAAAGACCAATCGTGAAAACTCTAAAATGCTAGAGTGCTTTTCATTTGGTCAAGTTGACCATCCACCTGATAGTCAAAGAGTCTTCTCTTTAAGAAGCAAGAAGGCACCTTTGGAGCGTGAGGATGCTTTTAAATCAAGGATCAAGCAACCTTTGGCAAATAGTTCAATGACCTAGAGCACGAGTGGATTTCCAAGCGCAAACAAGTCAAGCTCGAGGTTGACATCACATTTAATGATGAGTCATTGACCATTGAGCCGCCATCTAATATCCTAACGATTATAATCATAAAAGTGTAAGGCTGCTTTGCAGGCAGAAAACTACTTTTTGCCAAATCACATACATTTGCAATTAATATGTTATAGGCTATTTGTAATGACTTCTAAGGGGTTGGTATGATTATAAATATCCCTAATAAAGTCTTAGTATAAAAGTGTGTGAATTCTTTAGTGCCCCAACTCTTGTAAATTATTCTATAAACTTTCTACACTTAATTCTTTATTGTATAGTGCATTAAATTGAATTCTTTCATTTAACTAAACTTGTAAAGGGTTATTGAGTGAGCCCAAGAATAAAACACAAGCTAAAGGGTTGTTTGTGAGCCTAGGATCAAAACCTAAGGAATTGGTTATTGAGTCTTCATTAAAACTTAATGGTTAAGGGACTTAGTGTGAGATTGAATCACTAAAGGAAGAGGTTCGGTGTTATCTTGTCAAAACACTAAGTTGTTGGGCGAGGTTGCTAAAACCCAAGATTTGTAATGAAATTTAATTATAGTGAAATACTCAAGTATGATCTTGTGGAGTGGATGTAGGGAGGAGTGTTCCCGAACCACTATAAAACCCTTGTGTCAATCCCTCTATCCCTTATACTCATCTTTTTATCTTGTCATTGTGTTCTGTGATCATTATGTTTGATAATTTCACTTTATTTCTACGATTTGAAGTCACCAATTTAACCCCTCCTTTTTTCTTCCAAAGAACAATAAGTTGTACCAAAGCATCGTCACTCATTTTCAATCTTAATTATAAGTTTAAAGATCAAATGGCAACTGATAGAAGTTCCATATGCATTTTAGAAATTTTATATGGAAATCTATTTGGATGTTAGGAATTGATTTTAACAACATCAAAAAGGCAACAAAAGCTATTTAAAATTTTCTCTCAATTCCTAAGTTAGATGTCATTGATTAAGATAATCATAATATACAAAACAAGCAAAGAATGGGGAAAGCTTGCAAAGGAATTATGCTACCAATTCAAAGGAGTGCTTCTAGCTTTGTTGATTCATTCAAGGATGATTGATGCACTTCAAAGCTACTCAAATGACCAATCTCTTTTAGTGATCCACATGAGCTTCTAATAAAAGATCTCTTAAACAACTTTTAAGGGATTGAGAAAAGATATAGGAGATTGAATGCGAGTTTCAAGCAAGGAGACGAATCAATTAATCCTATTGATTGATTCACCTAGTGATTTACTTCATAAGAGCATAAAATACCTAGCTTGCTGTATACACATCTTTTTTTATATATATGGCATTTTATTAAGGTTTAACAATTGTACAAAACCCTAACTTACATTAAGTTAGGCTTTTATTTTTGTAATTGAACTTTGATTAACTAATATCTAATTTATGAATAATAAACCCATCATAAACCAAATAGTACAGGCCCATTAAGTTGGGTTTTTATAAACCTAATTGAACTTTATTGTATACCCAATGCTTAAAGGCTCATTTTAATCCTCACTTAAAGCCTATTTGTGTGTGACCTAAAAGATTCCTAACATATTGGCAATGAATATGGATTATGAATTAAACTCCTCTAATTCAATGTTAATTCTCTAATTAACTTAATTCGTATTCGTAGATCAAGATTAGCATCATGACCACCTAAATGTGTAGGAATGATTAAAGTGCTTTAATCAACCTTTGCAACGAACAATCTTACAATATAATTCATTCCTTTTGTTATACTTTTATCCTAATTGATTCATAGAGTGTGAATGCAAGTGGCAACTCTATAATTGAACCAATCATATTTGTCCTTGATAATTGCATATACCATATTGAATAAAATCTATGAAACACTTTTCATAATCTTCATTCATACAACCTTGGCCAATTTTCATGTTAATGCATATAAAAAATCATTAGGATAAGATCCCATGACATATTACCTTGGGCAATGAATTCTTTATTTATAAATTATTTATCTTCATACGACTTTTACTACATCCAATGACTATCCCTCGAGCACTCTATGGATAGGAGGACATAAGATAGTATCAAAATATAATAATCCTCATATAAGATAATATACTATTAGCTCAAGTCTAAGGATCACATCTTACATGATTGTCATAAGAGCATTGTCCATAGACACTTGGGATAAATTCCATATGGACTACTCAGTAAGGTCGTGTTCAATGAACTTGTTCTTGTAACATGCACCCATATGCTTATATTAGAATCCATATTCCTCAGCCTTATGAGATAGATTGCTTACTTCATAAGTCAATGATAACACATTATGGTAGTCTCGAGCGTTTGATCAATATTCAAAAATCAATATCTAATTCTTGATCAAACATTAACTATGAATAAATCTTAGGAACATATATAATGAGGTCTCATCATTATAAAATCACTTTATAATTTCTCTTACTTTGTGCTAACATTCAATGGTGTTCATTTCTAACGGTCTAGATTATTCCTTGATAATACCACAACTACTCGTACCATTAAGAGCTGAATAATACCTTCAGTATAATTGTATGCCATCAATTATGATGTATAAATTAACACAGATCATCTAACAACTACTTATCTTTAGGGCATACTCTAACATTAGATTCATATGGTATTAAGGTTTGGAATGATGTTGCGAAAGAATGAAAGCCTCCCACTAAAACAAAGGATGGAGAAGAAAAAAATCTTTCTAGAGAAGAATGGATAGATGCTCACAAGAAGCAAAATTATAAAAACAAGCAAGCTATGGCTATACTTGTGAGTTTTCTATCAATGGTAGAATGTGGGAGAGTACAACATTGCACAACGACATATTAAATTTGGACTACCTTAGAGAACTACCATAAAGGTATCAAGCAAGTTAAATCTAGGAAGATCTAAATGTATGTCACTAGGTATGAAATGTTCAAGATGATGCCAAATGAATCTATCATCGATATAATAAATAGGCTTCTCACCATCATCAACAAGATGAGAAAACTTGGCAAGCATTGTGAGCTTGTGGATATCAACAATTAGATCTTTAGGAGCCTTCCTTTGGACAAATATGGAGCTAGAGTGGCTAGTATTTAAGAAGCCAATGAAGACCTTAAAAAGATTCAATGGATGTCCTCATTGGTAAACTTCCCACCCATGAAATGTCTTTATATTCTACAAATAAGTCATCTATTGGCAATACTCTAATACAATATTTTGAATTGTAGATGAGACCTTGGTTCTTTGAAAATAGCTTTATTGTCTATCTAACTCTTTTAATCAACAATACTTAAGAACCATACCTATTTCTTAAAGAGAATATTAAAGATCTAAATATCTCTCATATATTGCCTCAAATATAATAAGGTGTATTGAGCTCAAGTTATAAGAATGACCTTTTTGGAACTCTTTCCAAAACTCATGCTTTTATTTTAAAAATGAAATGAATCTATCTTATGAATTTATTCTATGTGATTTACAATCAACATCTAGAATAACTACAAAATCTAGTACATAATACATAATATATTATTATGCATTCACATAAATTATTCTATTAATAACCTCTTTCTCAATTAGTGTTAATGGAACATATCTTTGGAAAGAGATATGTCATGAGACATCGCCAAGAATCTTTCTTTGATTTATTCATATTAAACCTTTTAACATATATGTCTATGTACACGAAGTTCAGAACATTTGTGCAGTTTGAAGCATCTATCTCTATAGATCTCAATCCTAGAAAGTAAACTGCATGTTCTAACTCTTTATGGATTTATAAGTCTGGGTAGACTCATGATAAAAGATTTATCACTTTCCATTTATCTATATGTTCACAATATGCAATATTATAAAATATTATTATACTCCCATTAACCCCTTCATATACACTTATTTATTCTATTTGGATTGATACTTATAATTCCATTACCAGTCAACCATTTGATTAAGTATATAGCTTTATTAAGTTTTCTTTGCTCAACCTTTGTGCAACGACTTATATATTAGTTTTTCTTAAAAATCCACTTGCACCTTAATAGATCTTATGCATTTAGATGGGTCTACCATATTCTTTAGTTGGTTAAACAATATGATATCCACAATAGAATTTTATGGCTTGATGCCAACTCTAAGAATTAATGTCAAATATTATTTCTTAATGTAGAAGTCTCATCAATAATGAGATATATTTTTATATTTCATAAGAGATTTTCATTTCTTATAAATATGTTGTATCCTACTATATGCAAAATGTATATGTTTAGCTTAAGGTTATGCATCTTATGCTAAGCATCTTTAAGCTTTTGTTTCATTTTAATGCTATTTTGTTTATCTTGATATGTATCAAGATCTATCAAACTCTCATTGCTTCTTTCAAAAAACTCCTTTTTCTAGAAGGACAACATGTCCTAAACAAATGCTTTTATTTTAAGAGTATGATAGTGTTGATATCCTAAAACCCTTTTGGATATCTTACAAATTTATATTTATTAGATCAAGCCTTTTAGCTTTGTCTAATTGTGTATGTTTCTCTTAAACATCACATACTATTATATATCCTATATAGACTTTATTATGATCATATCATAAATGGAACATATTGGAGTTAATGGTTATAAGAGTATACATCCTATGAGAAGTTTTGCAATACTTTTTATTGATCTAACTATGTGTCACAAAGTTAAGTTTTATCATCTTATGAAACTTTATCAATTTGAGTAATTGCAAGTTATAGACATTTTGGTGATGATCAAAGTATTTTATATGATGCTCTAATCTTGATATGCCACTTTATCCTAACTCTTCCTAAAATAAGCATACATCATATATATAGCTTAGGAATTTGGCATATATGTCTTTCTCAAAGACAATTTGATTATAATATTGATCTGATAAGAGTTACAAGTTACATAACTTATTTATGTTACTTATTTGTCTAAATATTAAGAATATAACCCTTATGCTAATTTAGGATCACTTTAGATTTTCCGCAACATAGTTTTGTTTTCTTACTTTTATACAAGTTTTTGTATGATTTTCTAGAAATATAATTCATTTAACTAAATAAGGCAACAATTGTCTAATATTATTAAATGAAATAATAACAACAATTGTTCTAGAAAAAAACATAACAATTATCAAATTCTAAATAAAAAAAAATAAAAACTAATGACCAAACTAAATAGCAACAATTGCCTTCAAGCTAGTCAATTCCTTCTTCTCAGAATTGGATGCTTGCTCTTGCTTCTTATCCTTTAAAGTAGCGAGATAAACCTTGCAGTTCCTTCTCTAATATATTTCCTTTCCACAATGTTGACACTTTCCTTTATTCTTGTTGACACCTTCATTAGCCTTTAAGACTTTCTTCAGCTTCGAGGCTTTCTTTTTCTTCTTAAGCTTACTCTTACTAGCTTTAGAAGATTCTACCATTATAACAACTCCCTTTTACTTTTTTATGATGCCCTCCGTAGTCTTTAACATATTAATAAGTTTAGGCATCATAGTATCCAACTTATTTATATGAAAGTTCAAAATAAATTGCGAATAACTGTCAGGTAGAGATTGCAAAATTAATTTTATAGTTAATACATGGTTCATCATAAAACCAAGACTTCCTAGATGTTTAATATGTTCAAACATCTTTAATCCATGTGCATTCACAGATGCACCTTTGGCCATCTTGTATCGGAATAATTTCTTTGAGGTCTCATACCTTTCAGTCCTTGACTGCTCATCAAATATTTCCTTAAAATATAAGATGATGGTTTGAGCATTCATATTCTCATGTTGTCTTTGTAGTTTCAAAGTCATACTTTCTAACATCACATAATCAACTTGGTGATCATCTTCTTGACGCTTTTTGTACTCTTGCACCACCTCCTCAAGTGCATCTATGATAAGAAGACACAATGGAGGTGTGTCTAGCACATAAAGCTTCTTTTCTTATTTGAGAACAATTCTCACATTATGATGTCAATTAAAAAAGTTCAGCGCAGTAACCTTGTTGGTGTCATGGATACTATGCAAAGATAGATTTCGCGTAATATGCCGAGTCCAAAGTCCAACCGATTCCTAGTTCACATCCTCTAGAGAAATGATCCCCTTCAGTAAGTAGGCCATAAGCCGCGCCTTCTTTCATCGATGTGCAAGGTATAGCACAAGCGCTTTACACATTACCTCTAGGGGCTAGACTCCGATCTTCGCCAGTCCAGGCACCTCTCCAAACGGGATACGTTCCACCTGTAGTCTCGGGGCAAGCTGCCTCTCTTGCAAATCAGCCAGGTTTCACCTCCCAACCCACATGAATACAAGTTATTTTATATGAGCAACTAGTAAAGGTCTTGCAACCAGTTACTTAACTCTCACTATTTTTTGATACAAGTTAATAGCCCTCACTATCAATTTGGGATGCTATTGATTATGCCATCCTTATAGGCTAGAATCCCATTTATTTTAATATGACCTTGAGTATGCCTAACAAACTATATTAAAATACATTAGATAGACAACTACTTGTCAATTGTATCTCTATACAAATTCTAAATCAATTAGGTGACAATAGCGTTTGTCTAAACATATTTTCTAATGTTCCAGACATCAATGTATGTTTCACCTAATTCATGCCTCTATCTTCATATAATCATGAGCATACCCATCCAAATTATATAAAATAGTTAAGTAAGACTTATCAATTAAAATAGAGAACATGCTCAGGTAATATGTAACCTTGGATATGCCAACAAATTAGTCTATGAAGAAATCTATCGTTCCTATTTTAGTCATGTTCTTAACATGTGACTTAATATTTGAATGAGGGGTTTGTTATTAAATGGTGATTAAGGTCTCATGCTTTGGCATGAACATACAAATATCGAATATAAGGGTTTCAACTTTGGCATGATCATGCATATATCATACATCACATACCTAATATAAGCTAGGCATTCCAAACTACTATCAATGATTATGGACTTTCTAAACTAGTTATCTCGAGCCATAAAAAATAACTAGATGGTCAAAACCTAGGTATTACTTTTATGATCTCCAAGTGTTGAAACAATATCCCCTTCATCTCCATTTGGTGTCATATCTTCATTCGGATTACAAAATAAAATTCTATCTAACTAATATAAAACTATATAACATTTGCATAAGATTTAGAGAAACTTTGAGTTGCCTTCAAGGGGAGTTAGATGAGAAAAGAATTTTACAATCTAGAGAAAATCAGAGAAAGGCAAGCAATACAATCCTTATTTTAAGAATACCAAATCAAAATATTCAACATAATTATATTGGTCTTTTTGGTCCATAACTATCCATCATGTCAAACATAATCATATTATATAAAGCATAAAAGGAATCAAGATAGCATAATTCAAATTATTTGATCATTGCATGGAATTAGGATTAAATGGGGTATAGATAATTAAAATAATCATATTCAAAATTAAAAATTCTTCTTATTTTAGAGTGTAATCTTCGGCCAAAATAAAATTAGGACATAAAGTCAACCTTTGAGTAAATTTTTTTTTACTAATTCTAGTCATACTAGGAAACCAAGATTTAATTTTAGTTGTAGTAAGTTGTAGAGAATTAAAATTAGTTAAATCAGATTTAATCAATAACTAATTCCCTATAAAATATTCTTAATTTCAATTTTCTGTCCCTTTAGGACACAAAATCAAACATTAAGATATAAAGTCAAACTTATATAAGACAAATAACCTAGTCATACTAGGATACCAAAACATAAGTCCTAGCTTAATTAGGATAATGAGAATTTTCATTAATTAAATCAAATTTAAAAAATAAAAATTTCTCTTTTAATCCTTTTAATTTTCGGTCATGTCTAAATTTAGGATAAGAGTCTAACTCTTACCTTAATTTAGACAACTACCTAATTCAACCTGGATTCTAAACTTATATGTTCTTGTCCTAAAGGATTAGTAGTACTTGTATTAATTAAAAAAAATTTTAAATTAATCTTTTAATCATATTAGGACAAGTAATTATAATCCCAAGACAACTGGGGTATGTCTTAAGACAAGGAGTCACATGCCAACTAGGATAAAGAAATCTGTATCCTTATCTAGCAATCCCTACAAATAAAGAAACTCCTTATTTAAAGATCTTACAAGGCTAATTAATTACATTATTCTAGAATTAATTGAGTCCAGCAAGATTCACTAAGATCCATCATCAAAAGAATCAAATTTTCTATTAAACAATTCAATATAATCAAGATTCACATAGCAATTATTAAGAAACAAGGCAACTATACAAGGAATATGATCAAGACTTAAATACCTTCAAGATTGCTTTAAGAACTCATCTTATGCATGATCTAGATATGATGTTCTTCCTCAAAGGGCTTGCCATTAGACCAAGAAAACGTGCATATGCTAAATTCATCACGCAAACTTACACTATACGCATAACTCATTAACTCAATACTTGATTTATATATTGTGTGCATATATGGTGTTCATGAAGATCAAATCTTAAATTTTTAAAAATCTAAAGGTTTATTATTGATATTCTAAATTATATTCATTTTTGTTTAAAATCAAATAAATCAAAACCCATATGCATATGCACATGTCAAAACCCCAGGATGTGTAATATGTGCATAGTTTTGCTTTGATTATCAAGAATCTAATTTCAAATTGTTTTGAACAAATTTTGAACAAATTTTGAACATTAAATATTCAAGAATAGTCATTGTAACAAAAACCCAAGCACTTATTTCAATTAATTTCCCCATCCAAATTTGATTAGAGATTGGGTGTTGATGATTACATTAAAACTGTCTATACGCATGACATGGATTCCCAACATCCAAACTATAATCAAACGAGATCTAAAAAATCTATAAACTTTCATATTATAAGTACTATCCTTTAAGGTTCATATTAACAAGAATCACCTTAAAATTTGAAGTATAGCTATGGCAACTAACGAAATCTTTAAAACAGCCGAGAAATTATAAATTTGCATACTTATAATTAATTAATAATTATGCAACCATTATGACTAAATTAATTAATGGAGGCTCTGATACCACTATTAGGAATTGATTGAAAAAAATCAAAGAGGCATCAAAAGCAATTTAAAATTTGTTCTCAATTCCCAAGTTGGATCCATTGATTAAGATAATCATAACTCACAAAACAAGCAAAGGATGAGGATAATAATAGAAAGGGTCGCTGAACTTTGCATTTTGCTTCATTTGGTCATAAAATTTTAATTTATTTCATTTCAATCATTCAACTTTAATTTTATTTACTATTTAGTCACCTTACTAATAAAAGATTGGCATATATTAAATTTTTTTAATTACTTTTTTCTTATTGATTGTTTTTACTACATGTTGATCTTTTATTTGCAAAGAGACTAAATTGAAATAAGATTAAAGTTGGATGACTGAAATGAAATAAATTAAAATTTTGTGACTAAAATAAAACTAAGTGCAAAGTTCAATGATCATTTTTAATGGCCAAGTTTGAGGATTCATATGAGGTATGCTCTACTTCTTACTCTTATGATTCATCTTTTTCTTGTCCATCTAATCATTTTTTGGGTAATGATATATTGGATAATGAGGATAAGCTTTTGCAAGAGATGTTTTCAAAATTAAACTTTTATAAAGGCAAATGCTCCAACCTAGAAAGAGAATTTGAACTTTTAAAGAAAGAAGTTGCTTCTCTTAAAACTTCCAATAAGGACTTTAGGAAATCATAGATGAAGTTTCAAAAGAAAAATTGGTTAAAGAGAATTTTTTTTTTTAAAAATAAAGTTGAAGAACTTAGAAGTTCAATCTCCAAGTTTTACAAAGAGAAAAAGTCTCTTGATACACTAGTATCCCAAAGACCATCCTTTATAATACATAGGCTTGAATTTAATGGAGCATCCTCATCCACATCTCTGATAACTAACACAACCACATTTGTGAAGGTCATTCAATTTTTAAAGGTTGAAAGAACTCCTAAAGGAGCTTCAAAGGCCAAAGCACACATTAGACCTCCTATTAAAAAGAAAAAGGGGATGGCACCACAAGTTCCTAAGGCTAAACTAAAAGGAACAAGGCATGCATACATGTATAGGCAAAAGAAAGTTAAAAAGATCTTGCTATTGTATGTGTGGAAGTGTAGTAAATGTGTTGAGATCTAAACCTTAAGCAAAAGTGGCAAAGAAGACCAATTCACATCCTTCTCCTAATCCAAAGTTTATTTGCCACTATTGTATGAAGGTTGGCCATGTAAACATTAAGTACAAAATTAAAAACATGCATCTCTTTATGGATGATGCTTCTAGGGTTAATCCCCAAGGACCTAATATTGTTTGGGTACCTAAAACCAAGTGAATTGACTTTTTTGTAAGTGTGTTTTAAATTCACAAGCACAAATCTTTGGCATGTTAATAGTGGATGTTTAATGCACATGATGAGAGACAAGAGCCTCTTTATGAATGTCAAAGATTATGATGGAGGCAAAGTCACATTTGGTAGTGATGCCAAGGGTAAGGTAATTGGCATTAGCTCTATTAGTAAAATGATTTTGCATTCAATGATGATGTTTTCCTAGTTGATGGGTTAAAATATAATTTGTTGAGTGCAAGTCAATTATGTGATAAAGATAGTAAAGTCACTTTTGACTCTAAATCAATACCTTAGTGGATGACAAAGTAGTATTCAAAGGGGAAAGAAGTAGCAATACCTACTCAATTGATATGCACAAAGTTGCTAATCAATCTTTCAACGTTTTGTCTCTATTAATGATGAATCTTGGCTATGGCATAGAAGACTTAGGTATGCGAGTATGAGGCTTCTACAACAATTAGCCAAACATGAACTAGTATGTAGGCTTTCCAAAGTGAAGTTCATTAAAGACAAACCTTGTGAACCATGTCAAATGAAAAAAATAATATTTATCATTATTCAAATCCATGAACATTGTAAGTACTTCTAGACCACTCCAACTACTACATATGGATTTATTTATATCTACTAGAATAGCTAATATGGGTGAAAAATCTTATGTATTTGTTATTATTAATAACTACTCTAGATTTACTTTGATTATTTTCAAAGCTCATAAGGATGAAGCTTTTGATGTTTTCAAGAATGTTACAAAACATGTTTAAAATGAAAAGGTTATTTAATTTTTCCAATTAGAAGTGGTCATGAAAAAGAGTATGAAAATAATCTTTTTGAATCACTTTGTGATGAAATTGGTATTTGATATAACTTTTCATCTTCAAGGATGCCACAATAAAAAGGAGTTGTGGAGAGAACAAAATAGAGCACTAGTGTAAATGGCTAGAATAATGCTAAATGAGTATAAGCTTCCTTTTTAATTTTGGGCAGAAGTCGTTACACTAGTTGTTATGTTGCAAATAGAGCTTATAAGAAACCTATCTTAAATAAAACATCTTATATAGAATGGAAGAAAGCATTTCAATTCTTCCATGTTTCAGCAGTAACATATTGTTCCATGTCCAAAATATGGAAGAAACAGGTGTTTCCACGACTCTTAAGGTCTCATACTTTAGAGTACTTGAATGCAAATGCTACATTTTAAACATCAAGGAAATCTTGGGAAATATTATTCCAAAACCAACATACAAATTTATTTTAAGCTCTTCCACGTCAAGCAAGGCTTGTAGAGTCTTCAACAAACATACCCTAGTAGTTGAAGAGTCTATGAATGTTGTATTTGATGGATCAGGCAAGCTTGATCTTGGAAAAGGTATTTGTGTGAATGATCTTGTAGGAGCATTTGGGGAGCATAAAATTCACCTTGATGTTCCATCAAAAGAAGTTGAGTGACTCATTGAGAATAGTTAAGAAGATCAACAAAGTCATGATGCAACTCAAGAGAATCAATCAATTGAGCAATCATAAAATCTTCCTAAGGAATGAAATTACAAAAAGGATCATCCACCCACTCAAAAATTTAAAGATCTTTTTAAAGGTGTAAGTACTCATTCTAAATTTATGGTAATGAATAACCTATCATTTGTTTCTCAATTTGCTCTAGTTGCTAGATAGAAGCCACTAGAATTCTTTTAGCTTATGCATGTTACATAAACTTTAAATTATTTCAAATGGATGTAAAGAGTTTATTTTTAAATGGATTCATTTAGTAGGAAGTATATGTTGGACAACCTCCCAGATCTGAAAGCCATAAATTTTCAAAATCATGTATTTAAGCTAACTAAAGCCTTGTATAGTTTAAAATAAGCTCCTAGAGCTCGGTATGAAAGGATTAGTTATTCTTTTCATTGAAAATAGTTTCTCAAAAGGAAAAGTTGACTCAACGTTTTTGTAAAAAGACACAAATATGAAACTCTCATTATGAAAACTTATGTGGATAACATTGTATTTGGTGCTACTAATGAATTGCTTTGTGAGGATTTTACTAAGTGTATGACTAAGGAATTTGAAATGAGCATTGATGAGGGAGCTCAGTTCTTTTTTGGTCTCCAAATCAAGCAAAGAAAGGATGGCTCATCAACCTATCCAAGTACATAAATAAAATTTTAAAGAAATATGATATGGATAGTTACAAAGTAGTTGAAACACCCATAAGTATCACAAAAAAATTAGATACAGATGAGAAGGGTAAGACTGTAAATGAAAATCTTTATAGAGCTATGATCGGTTCTCTTCTATACTTAACAACCTCTAAACCTAATATCATATATAGTATTTGCTTGTGTGCAAGATTTCAATCAAATCCTAAAGAGTCCTATTTATATGCAGTCAAAAGAATTTTAGAATATTTACATGGAACATTGCATTTAGAACTTTGGTATTCTAGGAATTCATCGTTTGATATTATTAGCTTTTTGGATGCCGATTATGTGGGAAGTCTTCTAGAAAAAAAAAACACTTCTAATACTTGTCATCTCTTAGGAGAGTGCTTAATATCTTGGTGTAGTAAGAAACAAGTTTCGATAGCTCTTATCTTTGTGGAAGCTAAATATGTGGCATGGGATGTTGTTACACATGAATTCTATAGATAAAGCAACAACTTAGAGATTATAGGAGAGAGGTTGATCACATTTCCATTAAATGTGACAATATAAGTGTTATAAACCCTTCAAAGAATCCTATTCAACACTTTAGAAATAAGCATATAAATATTAAACATCATTTTTTAAGATGTCATCAATGTTGGCAGATCAGTTAATGCTGAAGCAGAACCAAATTTGCCCTGTTAACATCCCGACCAAGACAAGCCGCTGGGTTTTGGTGCAAGGCCCTTTTTGATCCACTCTCGCATGGGCCCTTATCCCTTCTTTCATCCATCCACGAGGCTGTAAAAAGAGAGAAAGGGGAGGTTATCTAGTGGGAGTCGTTTTGGTTGTATGCCACGAGGTAAATTCCATGGAGAAGATAAGGTTGTATAGGCAGTCATCGTGCCTTAGTAGAGCGCTCACACTTTCTAGGTCTCTAAGAGGTTGGAAACTGATCTCAGAAGCACGCTCACGATACCAAAGAACCACCATAGTTTTCCTAAAAATAGTTGTTATGATATAATTTAGAATTGCACGACCGCGACTGAAAAGCACGCCTGCACTTTTACTCGATAACCATGAAAATATAACCATTATACAGTTTTTTGAAAAGGCATTTAAAGGAAATACAACCATATTTTAACATTTTCCTCCCTATCCTAGGTCTATATAAGACCCATTTTGAAGGTTTTTATCACTTTTGCTCATTTCTACTTCCAACATTCTGAAAACTATTCTTTTTAAAAAAAAAAAATTCAATCGTTTTCTTCATACTTCTTCTTCAATCCAATCGGTCTAAGAAAAATAGTTAGTAGAGGCCCTACTAAACTGATGTGCGTAAAATACACACATCTAAATGGGGTTTTTAAGATTGATTTTATGGATATTTAGATGTGAATTGGTCCCAACACTCACCCTATGCATCTGTTTGTGTGCATTAGGTCCAAAATAAGTCAAAGGATGATAAAGGGAAGAATTAGAGCATAATTGGACGCCGAAGCTGCCGAAATAAGCTAAGTACGAGCATGAGGAAGCTGAACATGGCCGTATTGGTTTCAACACTGGCCGTGTTCCCAACACGGTCACCAACCCGGCCGTGTCAAATATCAAAGAAGAAGAAGTTTTTAGGGAGCACGGCCACAGAGAGTAATAATGTGTGCTAAGTCAAGCAAGACTATGACCTAAGGCAGTGTACCTATCAGTGGAGTATAGCTAACGGCGAGTACCAAGTGTCGTATTCCCCAAAGAACGTGTGAACCTAAATCTACTCAATCTTCTCTGTTATCTAATCACAGAACATAAATGGTGTTGATGAATAATTTCTAAATTAACTAATAGCTACTCTAATTGTTGTCAAACTACGTATAGTAGGGAATGATTAATTCAAGTAAAAGAATAACCCTTTGGGAATTCTTGTCTCTAAGGAATGGAAACTAAGGGTGGAATTGATTGATTGAATCCAATTTCCGTGGAAAAATCTCTACACAATTAATGCCTTTCTCAAGGACACTAACATCTTAACTTAGATTAATTAGGTTGAAATCTCTTCCTAACTCTAATTACCCAAATTAGCATTATGTACCATTTAACACTATTGAGAGTTGTTAATTCTCAATCCGGTAGAACGAAAACCCTATCTCTAGGTGAATTCAATTCTAGGTTGCAAAGGACAATCCAAACCTAAACGTCTTTCTCAAGATCATTCAAATTTCAAAAATCATTCAACAAGATATGAAGAACAAATCAATAAATACTTCCATTGCAAACCAATATTGACAATCAATACATTCAATTCAAAATTGAAGTACAAAAATCCCTAGATAAAGAACCCCAATGGGTTAATAAGCTTAGCTAATCATGTTCATAATCACAACCAATAAGAATTCAATTACAAAAAATGAGTAAAGGTAGAGGAACCCGAATACACCCTTAGATGAGAGTGAAACAGCTCCAATTCCTCGTGCCCAATTTTGGATCGATTCTTGTTCCTCTTACTCGGATTGAAACCAATCGACAATCCTCGCCAATCTTTGATCTTCGAAGAGAATCCAAGTGAAACCTTGATCCAAGTCTCCTTTTCTCTTAGTTTCAACTTAGAATACCCTTAGACAGGGAAAAAGATGAGTTTTGGACGTTCTAACCCTAGCTGCCTCCTCTCTTTTCTCTCTTCGTTCTTTTAATTGATTCCCTTTGTCGCCTTGAGCCTGGGCTGGTGTTCCTACCGTGTCACTCTCTGTGGCCGTGCTCCCTAAGAACTTTTTTTCGTTGATGTGTGATGCCCCCAACACGGCCCGTGTTTGTTCCCGTGTTGGTAACACGGCCTGTGTTGGTTCCCGTGTTGAGAACACGGCCAGTGTTGAACCCAACACGACCATGTTTGGCTTCCTCATGCTCGTGCTTAGCTCGTTTCGGCAGCTTTGACGTCCAATTATGCTCCAATTCTTTCCTTTTTCATTCTTTGACTTCTTTTGGACCTAATGCACACAAACAGACGCATAGGGTGAGTGTTGGTACCAATTCACATCTAAATATCCAAAAAAATCGATCTTAAAAGCCCCATTTAGATGTGTATATTTTACGCACATCAAATAACCCCACACTTACCTCATTGCTTGTCCTCAAGCAATCAAAAGTAAAATAATGAAAATAAACCACTAAGGAACAACACTTAAACTGACAGACAAGCTAGAAAGCTCCTGCACATATCCTTAACAAGCATAAGTCAAACAAAAAGAAAAGAAGCAATCAATTCAAGTATCACAACCAAGATGCCAATAATTCACACAATACTGTCTCAATGAAATTATTCAGAACCAACTCCTCACCAGATTCACTCTAAATCACTCAAAGTGTTTAAAGGGTAGTGTTTAATCGCTCAATGCATCAACTACTGCCTTACTTACTATATGCTTGCTCTTAAATCCTACTCCTACCACTTATGGAGAGTCAACAACCATGTCAAGAGGTCTTTATAAAGGTTGTAATGAGGATTAGGTAAGGGTAGGTAAATTTGGTTAGAGTTGAACCTACGGTGTTCTGCAATGAAATACATGACCTGCACATAAGTCACACTAATCACAAGGGGTAAACAATGGATAGTAGTCCAAGGTGGAAAATAGGAATCAAGTCAAAATGTTTAGCTCACTTACTTTCTTTCTTTTCATCACCTTTCCCTCTTATTCTTTTGTTTCTCTTTTCTTTTCTTTTGTTTTTTTTTTCTTTTTTTCATAAGAGAAGAACATTCACATAATAGAGTGAATTTCTTTTTGGTTTGAAGTAAGCTGCTACAAGATTCCAACGCTATTCCCAAGATAAAAATTCCCAATAAAAACAACTCATATGCAAAATCATAACCTAAAGCAGAATAAAACTAAGTGGTAATGGAATATGATAAAAGAAATGGTAAAAGAAGGGGTTATCTACAGAATCAATAAACGAATGAAGGCTATTTGGCTAGAATGAAAACCTAAGTGCCTTTATCATACCAAAGTGTTAAACTCTCCTTGTGGCCCTCATAAGCATTACCGAGCAAGTTCTAAAGGTAAAGACAACAATCGACACTCTCAACAAGAAATAAATACAAGCATATAAAGTGTATGCTTACAATTGAGGCTCAATTTCTCACAAGTGTGCTTTTGAGTAGGTTCCAAACAAAAATCATCAAAACAGAATTAAATAAACCAAAGCAACTTAGTGCAAAACTCAAACTAATTATCTTACATTCTTCCGCGAAACTCAACACTATCGGTTTTACCCGATCACATGGACATAAACAGGATTTCAAAAGCAAGTCAACAGTAAGAGCATTGAAACAAAGTGAAAAATTTTCAAAATTTTTACTAAAAATTGCACAAAGAATAAACAAATAACTGAGATGGAATAAATGAAATGCGATATATACACTAGAAAAGGATATGAATTTCATATAAAAAAATAATAGAACATGAAAGCAAATATATATTGATATCACCACCCCACACTTGAAGGACACATTGTCCTCAGTGTATAAAATATATGAAATGAAAAGGAAAAGGACTAATACCGCCTGATTATGGCTCCGGGAGTGAAAAGAGGTGCATCAACAGTATATCGTGGGCTAATGTCCGTGGTGGAGGAGTGGCTGCTCTATGAGGATTGAAAGTAGTGTCACATGCAGGAGCTGGTGGATCAGCAGGAGCAGCATCAATATGAGGCTCGTCAGGCTGTTGTGTTGAAGGGTGCTCAGTCGGAGAGGGAGGGCCAGCTGGATCATCCGCTAGAGGGATGTCGAATGGCTTTGCTCGAACCCGGCTCGTGGACAGGCAGTGCAAAGTCCGTAGCAAAAATATCATCAAACATGTCATTGGCCATAGAGGCCTCTAACCTACCTCCCGCCTCAATCGGGGCACGAAGCATAACCCTCTGCCTCTCAAACCGAGCCATCATCGGCTCGAAACTCGACGACTGTAAAGATCCTGTTGAAAAGCCTCTTGTCGAATGAAATCGCCGCTGCTACTCCTCCGCTAACCTCTCGCACTCTAAGCTGTTCTAAACTCAATTGGGAGACTCCTAAAACAAAGAAGACCTGAAGGAGTCAAGTAGACAGTCCGGAGGAAGACTTGAATATCGGGAAGAAGGTGGGACATCTTGTGTACCATGGGCTCGTGGGGCGGTCGCTCCTCTCCGAGTCGCCAAGAGAGCATTCCTCAGTCTATACTCTGGTCCTAGCGGACCCTGCCTACGAGTCACCATCCCCATACTAACCATTTAGGGAAGTCCCAACGTCTCCATCACCCGCAGCTCTGTCAAATGTGGTATCGCTTCCTCCAAAACTCCTAAACTCCTAGCCAGTCGAGTAATGTAAGTCCCAAAATAGAAAAATACCTTTTTTGAGTTGTTGCAGAAGGCACTAATCTGTCTGGCCAATAAGTACCCCATGTCGACAGACTGGTGCTGGTGCATGCTGTAAAGTATAAACAGGTCCGGCTGGGTAACTACACCACCGCTATCTCTTCTGCCAGTGATGGTCCTAGCCAGCAATGCATGCAAGTACCGCAGTCCCTCAGGCAAGTTAGACGCCTTGGACTGGCTAGCACTGTATCCCTCAGTGTCATCAGAAATCTCGGCCCACATCTGTGGATATGACACACTAGGCATGTGTATACAACGACTGTAAACCTCTCCAGCTGCATCCTCCTCAGTCCACAAGCCTAAGTGTACCCCAAACTGCTGTACACTCATCGTGAAAGTCTGCTTTGCTAGTCTGAAACTGATCACATCTGGTTGTTGGAAGTCTCGCAACTGGCTTTGCAGAAAGAAAGTGCTGGCAAACTCCACAGTCAACTCCCTATATGTTGGTTCAATAATGTCAAAAAAATGTTGAAATGGGGGCGTCTCAAGATATCATGATGCAAGTCCGAGGCCTCTGCTAGCGATCTATCCACGCCTTTCCCAAATCTTTGTGCCTCATCGATTGATATCTCTGCTCAAAGGTGGGCTGCCCTTGGAAAAGTAGGAATCAATGGCGATGTGGTGGTCTAATTTGGCCTGAACTAGTCGGTGCAGCGCCTGACGATCGCGAGGAAGAGGAACCATCAGTCCGCCTCCTCTTGTAAACTCCTGATCCTCGTCTGGTGGACATGGTACCTAAAAAGGAAACTTTTAGTACTAAGGATCAACAAAATTCTGGCAACATAACGGCATAAAATGAACAAACCAAATGATTTAACTCGATAAAATTAAACTGCTCAATGTCCTGCAAAGAAAATTTAATCCACAACACTGCCAGGCAATGCTAACCAATTAAATTTGCAATTCATCCATATGGAGTTTACCTTGCCATAATCCATCACAAGGCAAACCAACATGCTAATGGCCGACAATAATAATAATAATAAAGAGAAAAATAAGGAATTAATCACAATCATAAATAATGGTGGAAAATAAAAATGGAAAATATGAGCAAGTTAAGTATATAAACTACATTACAGAAAATAAAAGAAAATCAAGCACAAACATGAATGTAAATGCATCCACCATATAATAAAATAAGGAAATAAATTAAAAAAAATAGAAAAAATTGAAACACAAAGAAAACATAAATTTGTACTAATATCAAAATAAAATAATGGAAAATGAAGTTGGAGGATACTTACTTGACAAACGCAATATCCAAAGCCTTCGAGATAAGAAATAAGAAATAAGAGAGTAAGAGAGGAGAGAATTGCTAAAACTAAGGGGAGAATAAAATTTTCGGAGATTTTGAAATGAAGTGGTATATATAGGCAGTGTACGGAACACGCTCGTGTTCATCAATAGTGGCCGTGTTAAGGAACACGGTCTGGATATCGGGCCATGTTAAGCGAATAAAAACGTGTTGACTTACCACTTCTGATAACACGCCCGTGTTTCGGACACAGTCTTGGACACGGGAACATGTTGTGGACACGGTCGGGCATAAATGCCCGTGTTTCTTACTATAAACGTGTTCATCTTAATTTGATTTTCTTCAATTAGAACACGGACCGTGTTAACGAACACGGTCTCTAACACGCCCGTGTTGAACTCCAAAAAATGCAAAAGTTGCGATTCCCAGCACTTTCTCACTCTTTCTCACCTGCATAACCAATAAGTCCTCAACTCATACACTCAACATAAATAAAACTTACCAAAAACAAACTGTAAAATCTAATCAAACTAAGTTCACAACGAAAACTAAAGAATTAAAATGAAATTAAAAGAAACAAGCTTCTTTAAAGTCATAAGCTGGACTTTATTCTTTTCTTTGAATCAGAAATGGAGCACCAAATTCACCCGCTCCTCCACATCCAGTGACCCTCCAAGGTTGTCACGACCCCACCAGTGGGCCCGTGATCGGCACTAGGGAATGGGTAGGCTTAAGGCCACCGAAACCCGTAGTAAGCCTGACACTCACTGATTTAAACAAATCTCATCTCAAATTAATATTATTAAAGCCACAATTTATCTTAACAGCTACATTCTACATAAATACTTCGGTCTGCCAGAAAAACTAGGCGAGACCTGAAACTCAGAAAATTTACAACTGATACATCTACTATTACTACTGCGGAGAATCTAAGATTTACCAATTTACATACCAAATCAAATACATCACCCGATGATGAAGGAGTCGGGTTACTAAATAAGAGTCGCGAGAGGACTAACAGTCACGAATCTGAAAAACAGCAAAAATGAGACTGTCAGTCTCGAGAATGAGTTAAAATCAAATAATCTGTGAACTATTGCATTCTTCTTAGAAAACATAGATTGTTCTAATCAGTATATCAAACCATGCACGTAAATACAAATCACATTATAATCAAATACCATAATAAATAAATAAATAAAAATATATATTTACTTTTACGGGACGAGTGGCTCAGTAGAACCCTAACCCCAAATTCTAATAGCCTTTCGGCTCTCTTAATCCAACAGTCTGGCCGGAGAGCAAGCTCGATCGGTCCTTACCTCCACCGAACACTTGAATTCCAAATAAGCCGGCCAGAGAGCATCGCTCGATCAGGGACCTTAACTCCGACAATCAACTGAACTCAGCCCAGAGAGCAATGCTCGATCAGGGCAAATAAATCCATAATAACCTTATATCCAGGATCATTACCGGTGCGCACGCGGTCCTGATGCAACCCACCAGGTGGCATGTTCTACGAAAGCCACAATTCCCAAGACACAATCATCCATTTAATAATATCATTGTATAATGAAATCGTTCAACCATATCAAATTAATGATTAACCATTAAGAGTAAAACATCGTGCAACCTGTGGAAAATCGATAATATTTGGAATTATTATAACATTACTGTAATAATACTCATATTATCTTCAATAATTAATAATCCAGTAAAATTATTTACGTTGAGATATTAATAACCATGTTAAACATAAACTTCCAAAATAGCATATTAAAATCAGACTTAGCAATAGTGCAACGATTAAATGACTTTAACTCACAGGAATTGGGGCGACCTCCTAGCTCGCTCCGGTGCCTCGATTGGAGCGAGCCAGTATGATCATCTAATCACGGAAAAAATTTATCAAAACGCTCGAAACAATCGATCTTTAATCCTAGGTCTAGACTCCTGGGGATCGACTGGCCTAAGAATCTTGACTCGGGAGAATTCTACCGAAAATCCAGCAGAACCTCCCCTACAACACGAACATTACCCCCCGTAAAAACGGGTCCAGGACCTGCCAGAAGAACACTTCAAATATCCAACAATTTAAACAACGGGAGTCGGGTCCCCAAACTTCACTATTTCCCGACTCCGCCACACATCACAAAACACAAGGCAGGCAACTGACAGACAATTATTTTTGACTCACAATATCATCAAATACTCAATATAATCCAATAAACACAATTAAACCAAGAATTCCAAAATTAACGGGCCAAAGATAATTACCGAGACGCTCGATCGCTCGGTCGACTCGGTCGACTCGCCTCCGGCCGCCGGAGTCCGATCGACGATCCGAACACACCATCGGACTCACAACGACGCGCTGATGACGATCCCCGCTTTCGATTTTCCGATCTGACACCCGATCATCCGGAGAGATTTGCAGACGATCTCGGCCATCGATTTGCAAACGAAGCCCGATCGCCACAAAACCGGTGCCAAAGCGAAGCTTGAGATGGGGAGAGTCGGGATACATCCTCCGATCATCCATCCTCCGCCGGAGCTCGCCGGAAAAGCCCAAAAACACGGCTGCCACTCTAAGTTTCACTTTGCCGGATCTTGTAACTCCGACCACCCCGTGCGCCATCGCCGCTGCGCGAGAAGAGCCTCGCCGAGGAGCCGATCGCCACCCAACTCGGCCTTGACAACAACGAAACGACCGAAACACGCTCGAATCACGCGCTCTTCTACCGCTCCCGCCAGCTCGGCCCGCTGCTTGCTTGGCCTGCGCACGCCCGCCTGCCGCCAACGCCTCCGCGCCCGGAGCTCGCCACCGACGCCCCTCTCTCTCTTCCCGGCGCCGCACTCTCTCTCTCTCTCTCTCTTCCTTTCTTCTTCCCCGATTTTCTTTCCTTTCAATATCGACATTTGACCCCTGAACTTTTCCTTATTACAACTTGGTCCCTCAACTTTCTTAATTACTTACAATTCCATCCATCAAAATTCTAATTTAACCCCCAAACTTTCCTTTAGCCTTTCAATTAAGCCCTTAACTAATTAATTTGGGCCAAATCCGAATTATTGAAAATACACAATTAAATTAAATAATCAATTTCCAACTCAAAATTTAATACTACTAATCAATTATAATACCAATTTTCCCAAAATTCTTTTATAAAAACATCCTTTATAATTTCTTCCAAAATTTTTCAATATATAATTTTACTTATATAAATATGCATTTGGGAAAATTTTGAATAACCAAAATATAATCATTTCTCAAATAATTTACTTGAATAATTTCTTAAAATTTCAAACTAATTGAGTATAGAAAATAACTCATTTATTTATCTAACATGAACATTCAAAATTTGTATTTAAATCATTCCAATTAAACCGAATAAAAATAAAGCTAAAATTAACTTAAATAAAAACTCATTATTAAATATATAAAAATTCCGGGTGTTACAAAGGTAATGCTTCAACCTCTGCCCATTAACCTTGAAATTTCCCTTTTCTGGATGATGCACTTCAACCGCACCGTAAGGGAAGACTTGTGTCACTGTAAATGGCCCCGACCAACGACTCTTCAGCTTTCCTGGAAATAAACGGAGACGAGAGTTAAATAATAACACACTATCTCCTACGTTAAACTCCTTCCAATTTTTCAATCGCTTGTCATGCCATTGTTTGGTCTTCGCCTTGTAGATTGTTGAATTTTCATAGGCTTGTTGACGCCACTCCTCTAGCTCATTTATCTACCACTGCCTTTGTCTACCTGCAGTATCCAAATCAAAGTTACATGATTTAAGTGCCCATAATGCTTTATGTTCTAGCTCTACAGGTAAATGACAACCTTTTCCATACACAAGCCTAAAGGGAGTGAACCCTGTAGAAGTCCTATAGGCAGTTCTAAATGCCCATAAAGCATCATCTAGCTTTGTAGTCCAATCTTTCCTGCTGGCTCCTACAGTCTTCTCTAAAATGCGCTTGAGTCCCCTATTAGTAACCTCTACTTGCCCACTCGTTTATGGGTGATAAGGTGTGGAGAATCGCTGAGATACTCCATATCTTTTCAGCACTTTCTCAAGTTGAGAATTACAGAAATGGGTTCCCCTATCACTAATTAATGCTCGAGGTGTTCCAAACCTAGAGAATAATCTCTTAAGGAACCTCACAACTACCCTAGCATCATTAGTAGGCAAGGCTTGTGCCTTAGGCCATTTAGAAAAATATTCAACAGCCACCATTATATACTTACATCCATACGAAGAAGGAAAAGGACCCATAAAATCAATGCCCCAAACATCAAAAATTTCTAACACTTGTATACTATGTTGGGGCATTTCATCTCGGGCAGAAATATTACCTGACCGTTGGCATGCATCACAAACCTGGACATAAGCTCGTGCATCCTGGAAGATAATCGGCCAATAAAAACCAGCATCCATAACCTTCCTGGCCGTATGATTTGCGGCTTGGTGTCCACCAACCGGTCCCTCATGACAATGCTTGAGAATTTGAATGATCTCCTCCCCATATACACACCTCCTGATAATTTGATCTGCACAAATTCTAAACAAGAAAGGGTCGTCCCAAATGTAATACTTCAAGTCGTGAAAGAATTTCTTCTTTTACTGGCCCGTCATACCCTTTCTGGGAGTACCCTTGCGACCAAATAATTTGCATAATCGGAAAACCAAGGAATATCATTTGCCACTGCATTGAGCATAAGTGCTCATCCGGAAAGAAGTCATCGATCTCTTGCTCATTAAGCTCCTCCAAGTGCGGGTTCTCTAATCGAGAAAGATGGTCTGCTGCAAGATTTTTAGCTCCTCGTTTGTCCTTAATTTCCAAGTCAAATTCCTATAATAGAAGAACCCAACGAATCAATCTTGGCTTAGAATCATGCTTTGAAAATAAATACCTTAAAGCAGAATGATCCGTGTAAATAATTGTCTTTGACAGCACAAGGTAGGAACGAAATTTGTCAAAAGCGAACACGACAGCTAGGAGCTCCTTCTTTATGGTTGTATAGTGTTCTTAGGCGTCCGTAAGTGTCTTGCTAGCGTAGTAAATAGGTTGGAATTTCTTTTCCTTGCGCTGGCCTAAAACAGCTCCAACTACAAAATCACTAGCATCGCACATAAGCTCAAAGGACAGCTCCCAATCAGGAGAAACCATGATGGGAGCCGTGGTTAGTTTTTCCTTTAATAACTCAAAAGCTCTTAAACAATCATCATCAAATTCAAAAGGTATATCTTTTACTAGCAATTGAGTTAAAGGCATAGCGATCTTAGAAAAGTCCTTAATGAACCTTCTATAAAACCCTGCATGCCCTAAGAAACTTCTGGCCCTAGCAAGAGTAGGGGGAGGTAGTTTACTTATAACTTCCACTTTAGCTCTATCTACTTCCAACCCTGCATGTGACACTTTATGTCCTAAGACTATACCCTCTTGGACCATAAAATGACATTTCTCCCAATTCAACACCAGGTTAGCTTCAATACACCTAGCTAACATCCTTTCCAAATTTTACAAACAATGGGAAAAAGAGTTACCGAATACAGAGAAGTCATCCATGAAGACCTCCATCGACTCCTCTATCATGACATGGAAAATGGCCATCATACACCGCTGAAAGGTCACAGGCGCATTACACAAGCCAAACAGCATCCTCCTATAGGCAAATGTGCCATAAGGACAAGTGAATGTCATCTTCTCTTAGTCTTCTGGTGCTATGGGAATCTGAAAATAACCAGAAAAACTATCAAGGAAACAGTAATACTTATGGCCTGAAAGCCTCTCAAGCATTTGATCGATAAAAGAAAGGGGAAAGTGGTCCTTTCGGGTTGCGTCATTCAAGCGTCGGTAGTCTATGCAAACCCGAAAGCTCGTTACCGTTCGTGTAGGGATCAGCTCCTCCTTTTCATTTTTCACCACCGTCATGCCCCCTTTCTTGGGAACCACCTCTTTCATATGAGGGTTCAACCGCCTTTGTGGCTGCACCACCGGTTTGAACTCATCCTCCATCAAAATCTTATGAAGGCAGTAACTCGGGTTTATTCCTGGTATGTTAGCCGTCTTATACGCAAATGCCTTTGCATACCTTCTCAAAATACATAGCACCATCTCCCTCTCCTCAGATGTGAGATGAGCGGAAATAATAACCGGTAAGTGCTTTGCTTCATCTAGGTAGGCATACATTAAGTGCGCTGGCAACTCTTTCAACTCAAGAACGGGTGGCTTCTCCAAAGAAGGCTTCAGCTTCTTTACTCCTGACCTGTCAAGATCAACAAAACCATCAGTCTTTTCATCATCAACATCAGCAGCTAATAAGTGCTCTAGCTGCTCCAACACTTGTTCATTGGATAAATTGTCCTCATTTTCTTGCATTGCCACTTGCAAAGGATCATCAATCATTATTTCCTGCAATTGAGATTCCACAATATCATTGATAAAATCAATCGAACAGACAGTACCATCATGCTCATATGGGTATCCCAAGGATTTAGTCAAATCAAATGTAATGCTCTCATCATCTACCCTAAGTTCCAGCTTTTCGCTACTAACATCTATCAAAGCTTTAGATGTAGCTAAAAATGGTCTACCTAGGATCAATGGGACATCACTTTCACCATTCATATCCATGACAACAAAATCCACAGGAAATATAAATTTGTTAACTTTAACTAGCACATCTTCTATAATCCCTTTCGGGTACTTAACAGTTCTGTCTACTAGTTGTATACTCATCCTGGTAGGAGTTAGCTTAGAAGTGCTTAGTCCTAACTCCTCAAACAATGAACTAGGCATCAAATTGATGCTAGCTCCCAAATCAGCAAATGCTAGCAATTTCAATTTATCCCCAATCAAACAAGGTATAGTAAAACTCCCTGGGTCGCGTCGTTTGACTGGAATCTTGCTCTGAAACACTGCTGAGCATTCTGCATTCAAGGTCACCAATCCCAAATCCTCTAACTTCCTCTTGTTGCTTAGGATTTCTTTTAAAAACTTCGCATACTTTGGCATATGCGAAATAGCTTCAACAAACGGCAAGTTAATCCGCAATTGTTTAAAAAGATCTAAAAATTTACCAAATTGCTGATCAACTTTATCCTGCTTGAGTTTTGCAGGATATGGAATGGGAGGTTGGTATGGCCTCAAGGGAATCTTCTTCGAATCCTCCTTCTCTTCAACTGCTCCCTTTTCTTTCTCTTCAGGCTTGTCTTTCTTTTCCGACTCATCCACCTACACATTAGAATCATTATTAGCGAAAGGCTTAGATGAACTAGTAAGTTCCTTACCTGATCTCAAAGTAATTGCTTTGGCATGCTCCCTTGGATTAGACTCTGTGTTACTTGGAAGCGTGCTGGCCGCCTCTCGACCATCATCCTGAACAAACGCCCAATTTGAGTTTCTAAGTTCTGAATTGAAGCTTGTTGATTCTGAACGGCAGTGTCCGTTTGCTGAAATCTGTTCTCTGAAGTTGCAATGAACTTCATCATCAACTCTTCCAAGTTAGGTTTCTTCTCTTGACTACCTCTTGGTTGATGGGGAATAGATTGCATAGGTTGCTGCTGATGCAACCTCTGGTATCCTGGTGGACCTTGGTTATTGGAGTTTCTCCATCCAAAATTAGGATGATTCCTCCACCCTAGGTTGTATGTATTGATGTAGGGATCATTCTGCTGCCTACCTACATAATCAACATGCTCAACGTTAGAAACATTAGTAGGCATAGAAGATGCAAACATACCTCCCGCATTACAATTGGCACTGTAATGCGGTCCACCATAGAATTCACATCCGGGCTGAACTGCTTGGATCGGCATCTGAAGTTGTTCTATCTTTTTGGAAAGTAGCTCTACTTGTGCCGCTAAGGCTGCTGTAGGATCTGCCTCAGCTCGATATACAACGAGCCTTGGACCTCTAGCCCGTGGAATTTGCCACTGATAAGTGTTGGTGGCCATCTCCTCTATCAAATCTTGGGCTTGCTCAGGTGTTTTACTATTAATAGCTCCCCCTGTAGCTGCATCTACCATTTGTCTAGTGGCTGTATTCATGCCACTATAGAATGTCTGCACTTGCATCCAAAGAGGAAGACCATGGTGTGGGCAACACCTTAACAAGTCCTTGAAGTGCTCCCAGGCTTCGTACATCGATTCTCCTTCACCCTGCACAAAAGAAGATATGTTATTTCGCATTTGAGCAGTCTTAGCAGGAGGAAAATACTTATTCAAAAACTTTTCAGCCAAAGAAGTCCAAGTAGTGATCGTTTTCGGTGGCAAGGACTGCAGCCATCTTTTCGCTCTATCCCTCAAGGAAAAAGGAAACAGCCTCAACCGTATGGCATCATCAATTATTCCATTAATCTTAAAGGTATCACATATTTTCAAAAAGTTGGCGATATTCTTATTCAAGTAAAAGAATAACCCTTTGGGAATTCTTGTCTCTAAGGAATGGAAACTAAGGGTGGAATTGATTGAGTGAATCCAATTTCCGTGGGAAAATCTCTACACAATTAATGCCTTTCTCAAGGACACTAACATCTTAACTTAGATTAATTAGGTTGAAATCTCTTCCTAACTCTAATTACCCAAATTAGCATTATGTACCATTTAACACTATTGAGAGTTATTAATTCTCAATCCGGTAGAACAAAAACCCTATCTCTAGGTGAAATTCTAGGTTGCAAAGGACAATCCAAACCTAAATGTCTTTCTCAAGATCATTCAAATTTCAAAAATCATTCAACAAGATATGAAGAACAAATCAATAAATACTTCCATTGCAAACCAATATTGATAATCAATACATTCAATTCAAAATTAAAGTACAAAAATCCCTAGATAAAGAACCCCAATGGGTTAATAAGCTTAGCTAATCATGTTTATAATCACAACCAATAAGAATTCAATTACAAAAAATGAGTAAAGGTAGAGGAACCCGAATACACCATTGGATGAGAGTGAACAGCTCCAATTCCTCGTGCCCAATTTTGGATCGATTCTTGTTCCTCTTACTCGGATTGAAACCAATCGACAATCCTCGCCAATCTTTGATCTTCGAAGAGAATCCAAGTGAAACCTTGATCCAAGTCTTCTTTTCTCTTAGTTTCAACTCAGAAAACCCTTAGACAGGGAAAAAGATGAGTTTTGGACGTTCTAACCCTAGCTGCCTCCTCTCTTTTCTCTCTTCGTTCTTTTAATTAATTTCCTTTGTCGCCGCCAGCACGGCCGTGTCCCTGGCCGTGTTGGGCACACGGGTTGGTGTTCCCGGCCGTGTCACTCTCTATGGCCGTGCTCCCTAAGAACTTTTTTTCGTTGATGTGTGATGCCCTCAACACGGCCCGTGTTTGTTCTCGTGTTGGTAACACGGCCTGTGTTGGTTCCCGTGTTGAGAACACGGCCAGTGTTGAACCCAACACGGCCATGTTCAGCTTCCTCATGCTCGTGCTTAGCTCGTTTCGGCAGATTTGACGTCCAATTATGCTCCAATTCTTTCCTTTTTTATTCTTTGACTTCTTTTAGACCTAATGCACACAAACAGACGCATAAGGTGAGTGTTGGTACCAATTCACATCCAAATATCCAAAAAAATCGATCTTAAAAGCCCCATTTAGATGTGTATATTTTACGCACATCAAGTAACACGGCCAGGAACACCAAACCGTGTTCCCAACACGGCCACAAACACGGCCGTGTTGGCGGAGACAGGAGGAATTAATTAAAAGAATGAAGAGAGGAAAGAAGAGAGGAGAGCGGGGGATAACGTCCTAAACCCTAATTTTTCTCTCCCTAAGGGTTTTCTGAGTTGAAACCAAGGGAAAAGGAGACTTGGATCAAGGTTTTTATCGGATTCCTTTCAAGGATTGAAGATTGGGCGAGGTTCGTTGATTGGTTTTCAAATCGAGCAAGAGGAACAAGAATCGATTCAATTCGAGCAAAAGGATTTGGGACTGTTTACTCTTATCCAAGGGTGTAATCGGGTTTTCTTTACCTTTACTCATTGTTGTAATTGAATTCTTGTGTATTTTGATAATGAACATGATTAGCTAGATTGATTAAATCCATTGGGATTTCTTTACTATGTTGGCTTAGTATTATATTGTTGGATTAGTTTTGTATTCTTCTTGCTTTCAGTATTAATAAGATAATGCATTGTTCATGAGACGTTGTGAATTGTGTGTTTAGATTGCTTTGTGTGATTGAGAAGTCCATTTGGCAATTGGAATTTTGAATAGCAAGAACTGGTTAATAATCGCTTAGAGATAAGGATAATTAACTAGCTGGATTAAGAATTAACAAAGCTTAATAGAGGCGGATTAAAGCTTAATGCCAATTTAAGAATCAATCGTTAGGAAGAGATTCCAACTTTAGGTTATTAGATTTAGGAATTCGGTTATCTCGAGAGAGAAACTGAATTCGGTTAAGAATTCGTCTACAGGCAGCATAATTAGACTCAAGAATCTTTTATCTTTTGTTTGATTGCCAACTAGTTTAGGTTCCCTTTGGGTTTGCTTTCTTGTCTTGGTTATTTTAGTTATCAATTACTCTTGCATCTCCCTTAGAACTTAGATTGTAGTTATTAGTTAGTTTATAAATTATTCATCACTCATTTTAGGTTAATATAACAAAGAACAAAGAAGTAACTCTGGGCTTTCACTTTTCCGAGGAATACGACCTTGATACTCGCCATTAGTGCTAGACTGCATCGATAGGTACACTACCTTAGATTGTAGCTAACACAATTTAGCCTATCATAAACTATACAAGAAAAGATGAAAGACAGATGATGAAGCAAGAATCAAATTTATGACAATTGAAAGGAAAGAAGTCCAAGTTATAAGATGAAGCATTATTTTCCGATGGAGGTGGAATTGAAGCTAAGCACAAGCCATCACTGTTTGAAGAAGTAGGATCAGTTGTTTTCCTCTTCTTAGTACTGGATAGTTGGCTAACTCCATATTTTACCATCTTTATAAACTGCAAAATATAAGATAAAGCTTAATTGCTATATTCTTGTCATATAATGTAAGGTTAATAGGACTGTATCTGCTAACTCCATGCTTCTTTCTATTTGCTGGATAGTTGATACATTCCCTTATTTAATGTATTAGGGAATCTCATTAATAAATGGTAATCATGCAAAGCAATAGATTCTAAACGACAAGGTTAATTAGCATCAAGCGGACATATTACCAAGACCTCAATCAAATAAAAATTACCATAGAACACCATAGAAGCCAAGGTCTGCTATTCTGCTAAAACACCATAAAAGTGTATTAAAACAACAACAATACCT
This sequence comes from Ricinus communis, assembly GCF_019578655.1. Taxonomy (NCBI): domain Eukaryota; kingdom Viridiplantae; phylum Streptophyta; class Magnoliopsida; order Malpighiales; family Euphorbiaceae; genus Ricinus; species Ricinus communis. The sequence goes on from NC_063256.1 coordinate 24,127,937, forward strand.
GAGAAGATGGAAGCAAAGAATGGCAACGATAGAAATGGCGAGTAAAGAATGAGAACGATAAGAGCAACGACGAAAACGGCAGCAACAACGATGGGAATGGTAGCAAGGTTGGAGATTAGATGAGGGTTTGTGAGCGTGGTGGAATGCTTTGAGAGGATTGACGTGAGTTGGAGATTAGACGAGAATAAAATTAGGTTTCTTTTGCGATATATTTTGTTTTTTAGCAAGTGGTTTTATTTATAATTATATACGATTAGGAGTGGTTCGAACATTATTGTTATTATTTTAATTATAAAATTAAATTTATAAATATATTTTAATATTAATTTATAATACTTTAAAAGTTAATAAATTAATTATTTCTAAATATTTAATTTTTTAAGTTTTATTAGTATAATAATATAAAAATTATTTTCAAAATATTTATTTATTAATTTTAATATTTATATGAATTAATACTTTTAGTATAATTAATATTATTATTTTTAAAATAAAAATATTATATAATTAAAAATTAATTTATTAATAAATATAGTGTAAATTATACACTAAATGGAAAATTACATAAATGCCATTATATTTATATAATAATATATTTTTATAAATTTTTACTAATTTGAGTAAATTTTTATTAAATTAAGTGATTTTTCAATTAATTTGTCTAAAATTTCTATTTGTATAATATATAGAATAAATTACTTTATGTATTAGAAATTTATATAACTAGTATAAATATTACATAAAAATATATATAACTTATATTTTTTATAGAATATAAAGTATATTATAATATTATAGTTATTTTTAATATGTATTATTTTTTTTATTTCGATAACAATTGCTTGAATTATATAAATGATAAATATAAAATAATTTTTTTATAGAGTATAAAGTATTTTATAATATTATAGTTATTTTTAATATGTATTATTTATATAATATAAATAATTATTAATAAATATATGTGAAAAATTCGGTTTTACGATTTAGTTATGGTACGGTTTTTACTAAAGAACCGATACCGTAATAGTAAAAAAATTCGGATCAGTTCAATTCGGTTATAAAAACTTTCAATTATTTCGGTTCTTGTGTTTTTTGGTACGGTTATTCGATTCGGGCGGGAATCACCGAGATCCATGCTCAGCCCTAACAAGGACAACCAACATGAATTAAATAGTTTTTTTATAAGAAAGAAATTGCTCAAACATAACATTTTCTTCACCTGTCAAGACAGGTTGGTCTTGCCTATGATGTTTTTGTCCGTAGCACTTGTGCTGATATTATTTTATCAAAACCCAATTAATGATAGACAAACACATCATAGCAAATACGGGAACAAAAAGATGAAAAGTAGTAACTGGAAAGGGCGAGGAGAAAAACATGGTACAAAAGTTAAAATGGGCTTAGGAGATTAATAAATATGGGAAAGGAAAAGACAAATAAAAAGACAGGAGTAAGTTGTTTCAGTAAACTAGAGATCCTTTAGAAATTTATACTTGAATAAACTTTGCCCTCTTATGGTTCATTTAATAAATGAAGGGTGTTGTCACATATTTTGTCCATTTGTCAAATTGTATATAGACAAAAGAGAGATAGTTTTTCTCTTTAATTTTATTTCATTTGGAAAGTACTTTAATTATATATAATTAAATTGATACATGAAGATTTGATCCCAACCCCATTTGGTTGGTTTTGAATTAAGGTTAACACCCATTTTTCTTGTAGCAATTATTGTGCAACACGTAAGCATATGATGTAGCTGTTAGAAGAATTTTTCTTTTAAAAAAAAAGAAAATTGTTCAGTGAGGCGGATCAGCTAGGAGATATATATAGCAATAGAGAGTAGTCAATTATAACTCATACAGTATACAAAAATATTTAAATTTAATATTTTTCATCCTAAATATAGTATACAAAAATATTTAAATTTAATATTTTTCATCCTAAAAGTAAAATACTAATACTACTTAAAATATAATCAATTCTATTTTTATAAAACTTATTGGAATAGTTACTATTTGTCTTCTGTCTTTTTTTATACTATACTAGTTATCTTATATTATTTATTTTTTATTCTGTAGTCTTAATTTTTGAATATAATTTATATAATAAAAATGAGTATAAATTAAAAATTTGTTAAGAATGACCGAGAATTTTGGATTGAGATTATTTCATACTCGGCTTTAATATGATTATTTTTAGTTTAATATATAATTTTATCTCTGTATTTTCGTGTTTGACCTCCGACACCCCTAGACTTTCATTTTAACCAATAACATTATAATATTTTTATTTTTAATTAATTTTCTCCCAAAACTTAATTAAATCGTACTATTTTATTTATTTGGTCCCACCATGAAAAATAGCATGGTTATAAATAATGTTGGACGCATGAGGTAATTTACCTTAGTTGATGACACCTAAAAAATTCCTAAAAGCAATTTGTTAAATAAATAAAAAAACATTTTATTCAACTATTTATTCACCAAAAAACCACTGCATGTGCATAATAAAAAGTGAAAATCTTATTTTAATACCTTTTAAAACCTTACCTCATCTATAAATATTAAAATAAGCAACAAAAATTATTTATGAAGTTTAACTTACCTTTTGAAAGCTTCAAATTCTCCATTGAATCGCACTTACCACCCATACACTTTACCTTTCTAGTAGGAATTTCAAAGCTTCTATTTTCCATTGAATCGTATTTCGCTATGGAGATTCAATCGCTTTTATGCCTAGTTATCAATTGATGAAATAATTAGCTAAGATTTTTTTATTTTGATTTATAATTTTAATTTAGAAATTTCAATTTACTGATTTTAGGGATTGGATTTTTTAATCAATTTTTATTTTACTTTTTATAATATATGCAGCTTGGCAAATTTTGTTCATGTCATACCGCTTGTGCAATACGCGCCTTATTAAATCCTAATTAAGGAGTGTGATCGGTTAAAAATAAAAGTATAAATGTGCTATTAGTTAAAATGAAAGTCCAAAGGTACCTGACGTCAAACGTAAAAAATACAGGAATGAAACCATGCGTTAGACTATTATTTTTATAATTTGTACTTTTAATTTGAAACTCAACGGTTAAAATTTTATTTGATATTCAAGTTTTAGAAAATATATAATTTTTTATTAAATAATAAATTTCAATCATAAACAATATCATACAAACGTATCTATCATATTAAATTTAAATATAAAAATATCTTAATTCAAAAAAATTTTGTAATATAATTTAAGATTCAGGGACTACAAAGGACCTTCCCGCAAACACACGCGGCGCCAAGGTACCCGGTAGTGCATTTAAAATCAGGGACTGAGTGCCAAGGAAATGTAGCCGCACTACAAGTTAAGAAATATGGCAAGAAACCAAACGAAAACAGAAAGAACATATAGCAGTATAATATTACTGTTGGCTGAAATTATTTTCTTTATATATTTATTTGGTCAAGTTGTCTGAAATTATTGACATGTATAGAAGGAAGAAAAGCAGAGGCACGGGGGGCAGCACAGCAGGAATAGGCCTGAAAGAAAGAAGCGACAAAACAAAACAGGTCACAGCTAAGAGTGTTGGGGGCTGATGGGTTAAAGGACAAAAACGGAACGCCTTGATATGCGGTGGGAATATGTCAGCCAGCCCCCACTCACTCATTGCCCAAAAAAAATGACTATTGGATTTCAGTTTATCTTATCTTTTGCTTTTCAACACTCTCCCTTTGCCTTTGCCTTGCATGGACTCATTCATACTTCTATCTTCATTTCACGTTCTCTTCTTGATCCTCACAAGGACCACCACACAAGACAACCTATCTTTCCATGTACATTTTAAATAAAAAGAACAATATTATCTTTACATACTTTTTTCTTTTGGAAAAAGTAATTTTATTCAATTTTTTGATTTTTTTGGAAAAGTAATGTTGATTGGATTAACCATTTTACAATGAGTGTGGGTTTTAACCAGAAAAGATTATTATCTTTATAACCCAGATTCATTGTAAAACTGGCTAACCCAATACTTTTATAAAAATTAACACTTCTAGTCCTTATTTTATGATTGCATAAAAATATATGTATGATTCTAAGTGATTATATTAGTGTCCAACATAAAAACTAGAGAAATTTAACATGTAAATAATTAAAGTGGTTAAAAAATTCATATCTCCTAAATAAAAGTATGTTTAAAAAAAAAAAGAGAAATCATTAAAGTACATGTGGCTAACAATCCTAACAGAGGAGAATGATACAAATGATCACCGAATTTTATATTTAATTTTTTAATTATAAAATCTTAATTAGTTTTATTTTAATTATTTAATATTAATTATATTTTAATTAGTTATTTTATAAATAAAAATTGAACACGTGATAAAAATATTAAATAAAAAATAATTAAGAAAGAGAAATATGATGTCTTTTACTGGCAAAATGACTAAATTGTAACCAAAATTAAAATTAAATAATTAACGTAAAATAAATTAAATTCTTATGACTAGAATAGACATTTATACTATCATTTCTCCTAAAATAAAAAGGCTAATTTTGAAACAATAAGTACCAAAAATTATGTTAATACAAAGCCTAGGTCCTCATTAGCAATTTATCTAATAATTTAATGAAGTGTATTTCTCAAAAAGAATGACAACTAGAAAGACAAGACAAGAAGTCCTTTTTATCTCCCGTGATCTCTCTTCTATCCTCCCGTGAACACAGTCATGGGACATCGCTTTCACTGTGCGTAGAGCAACATTTTCGAACTGTCTCTCAAACACACACTTTGATTTCCTTATCGAGCAGGGAATATCTCTCTTCATCATATGTTTCCGTAGCTAGTTAATCACCAGAAAACGAGAGAGAGAGGCCGTTTTTAGTTTCCAATAATGGCTTTTGTTCAATTGTTGTTGTATTTTCTAGTTTCAGCTGCTTCTCTCAAGTGCTGCATGGGGAATGATGATGTAACTATCCAACTCAATGATGATGTTCTTGGCCTTATCGTCTTCAAATCAGATCTCGTCGACCCATCTTCCATTCTCAGCTCTTGGAGCGAAGATGATGATTCCCCATGTTCATGGAAGTTCATAGAGTGCAACTCTGCTAATGGGAGAGTTTCCCATGTGTCCCTTGATGGCTTAGGCTTATCAGGAAAATTACGCAAAGGTCTTCAGAAGTTGCAACATTTGAAGGTATTATCTCTTTCGCATAACAATTTTAGTGGTGAGATTAGCCCTGATCTTCCTCTCATTCCTAGTCTTGAAAGTCTCAATCTTAGTCATAACAGTCTTTCAGGACTCATTCCATCTTCATTTGTCAATATGACCACTGTTAGATTTCTCGATCTTTCTGAGAATTCTTTATCAGGTCCACTCCCTGATAATCTCTTCCAAAACTGTTTATCTCTTCGTTACATTTCTCTTGCTGGGAATTCACTTCAAGGTCCATTACCCAGCACACTAGCAAGATGCTCTTCTTTGAATACTCTTAATCTCTCTAGTAATCATTTTTCTGGAAACCCAGATTTTTTTAGTGGGATTTGGTCACTGAAACGTCTTCGAACTTTGGATCTTTCGAACAATGAGTTTTCAGGTTCTTTGCCAATTGGTGTATCTTCCCTTCACAATTTGAAAGACCTCCAACTCCAGGGTAACCGTTTCTCAGGAACACTACCTGTCGATACTGGACTATGCACACATTTGCTTAGATTGGATTTGAGCAACAATCTCTTCACTGGAGCGCTTCCAGATTCTCTTAAGTGGCTCGGCTCCTTGACCTTCATCAGTTTATCAAATAATATGTTCACAGATGATTTCCCTCAGTGGATCGGCAACATCCGCAATCTTGAGTACTTGGACTTCTCTAGCAACCTTCTTACAGGAAGTCTTCCTTCATCCATCAGTGATCTGAAATCTCTATATTTTATCAATTTGTCTAATAACAAATTCACTGGTCAAATTCCTACCTCAATGGTCCAGTTTAGCAAGTTATCCGTGATTCGTTTAAGAGGTAACAGCTTCATCGGTACAATACCAGAGGGTTTGTTTAATCTTGGGCTAGAGGAAGTAGACTTTTCAGACAACAAACTGATAGGTTCAATCCCAGCTGGTTCAAGTAAATTCTATGGATCTCTTCAGATACTTGACCTTTCAAGAAACAATCTCACTGGAAACATTAGAGCTGAAATGGGTCTTTCATCCAATTTGAGATACTTGAACTTGTCATGGAACAATCTTCAATCAAGAATGCCCCAAGAGCTTGGCTACTTCCAGAACTTAACAGTCCTGGATCTTCGAAATAGTGCTATATCTGGTTCAATCCCTGCAGATATATGCGAATCTGGAAGCTTGAGTATTCTTCAATTGGATGGAAACTCAATAGTTGGCTCAATTCCTGAAGAGATTGGAAATTGTTCCACTATGTACTTGCTGTAAGTCTTCTACAGGCTACTTTCCCTCCTCTCTCCCCCCATTATTTGTCCTTCCTCCTCTGTTCTTTCATCTTTATCCTTATCTTTTCTTTGTTCTTTGTCAGTGTGTAATTCTTGTTAACCGTATGCCATATATTCTGCAGGAGCTTGTCTCACAATAATTTAAGCGGTCCAATACCTAAGTCCATTGCAAAGTTAAACAACCTCAAGATTCTTAAGTTGGAATTTAATAAACTTAGTGGAGAGATACCACTGGAGCTTGGGAAATTGGAAAATCTGCTTGCTGTGAACATATCGTATAACATGCTCATAGGTAGGCTTCCTTCTGGGGGTATATTTCCAAGCTTGGATCAAAGTGCTTTGCAGGGAAATTTGGGGATTTGCTCGCCATTGCTCAAGGGACCATGTAAAATGAATGTTCCAAAGCCTCTTGTCCTTGATCCATTCGCCTATGGCAACCAAATGGAGGGTCATCGGCCAAGAAATGAATCTCCTGACTCCACAAGGTCCCATAACCATATGCTGCTTAGTGTTTCTTCTATCATTGCAATTTCAGCAGCTGTATTCATTGTGTTTGGAGTGATAATCATAAGCCTTCTGAATATATCGGCTCGGAAGAGGCTCGCTTTTGTGGATCATGCCCTGGAAAGCTTGTTCTCCAGCTCTTCAAGGTCAGGAAACCCAGCAGCAGCAGGAAAGCTTGTTCTGTTCGACTCAAAATCATCCCCTGATGAGATCAACAATCCAGAATCACTCCTTAATAAAGCTGCTGAGATAGGAGAAGGAGTATTTGGAACAGTTTACAAGGTCTCGTTGGGTGGTTCACATGGAAGAATGGTAGCAATCAAAAAGCTTGTTTCATCTAATATTATCCAATATCCGGAAGACTTTGAACGAGAAGTTCAGATATTAGGAAAAGCACGGCATCCAAATCTTATATCACTGACAGGGTATTATTGGACACCCCAATTGCAGCTATTGGTATCAGAATTTGCACCCAGTGGCAGCTTACAAGCCAAACTACATGGGAGGCCACCTTCTACTCCACCTCTTTCTTGGGCCAACAGATTCAAAATTGTGCTTGGAACAGCGAAGGGGCTTGCGCATTTGCATCATTCCTTCCGGCCACCAATCATTCACTACAATATAAAACCAAGCAACATTCTCCTCGATGAGAATAACAATCCAAAGATTTCAGATTTTGGACTGTCAAGGCTCTTGACAAAGCTTGATAAGCATGTGATAAATAATAGATTCCAAAGCGCATTGGGTTACGTGGCACCAGAACTAGCATGCCAGAGCTTGAGAGTGAATGAGAAATGTGATGTATACGGTTTCGGAATTTTGATTCTTGAACTTGTAACGGGTCGAAGGCCAATAGAATATGGTGAGGACAATGTGGTGATACTAAATGATCATGTAAGGGTTTTGCTTGAACAAGGGAATGCCTTGGATTGTGTTGATCCTAGCATGGGAGATTACCCCGAGGATGAGGTTTTGCCAGTGCTCAAATTAGCCCTGGTGTGCACCTCTCAGATTCCATCCAGCAGGCCTTCCATGGGAGAAGTGGTGCAAATATTGCAGGTAATCAAGACCCCAGTTCCACAGAGAATGGAAATCTTCTAGTTAATACAATTAAAACATCCTGTGTCAGTTTAATCTTGCTTGATGAGAATTGTATTGCATGGCTTTTTGTATGTTCATTCTGTGTAACTATAAGCAATTTTTTGTCTTCATCTAAATTTGGTCTGGCATTTAAACTAACCAATATAGTCATTTATTCTTTATATTGTGAAAATAGAAAGTTTTGACAAGTTAATTGGAGAAATTACTTAATTTAATAAAAAAATTACACAAATTAGTAAAATTTTACAAAAGAATGTTGTTATATAAAATATAATACTATTTATATAATTTTTTTCATTTATTATATAATTCATATCATAGTGTATAAAATTTGTAATTTTATAAAGTTGAGAAAATAAGTTACATGGTTTGGTTTAAAGTTTATTAAATTACATTGACATAAAAATATTTTTATGTAATATTTATGCTTATTATATAATTTTATTTGTGTTTAATAGAATTCTCACCATTTAATATAAATAAAAGACTTAAAATGAGACAATGAAAAATAATTACATAATTTATATGAAAATTATGTATAATACAATGCATGGTCAATGGTTTTAATTTTAGATGTACAATGAATGGCTTCACGAATATTTTTTTTAAAGACTTTCGTCTAATTATTTTTCTTAAATGTACATTGCTTTTGTGAAAATATTTTAAATTGAAATTGTGAAATAAAGTCAGATAATAAAAAAGAATTTGATAATTATTATATGTAAAAAGGAAATTCCATGCAAAACCAACATGCTAAAATATATCAGAATTAATTTGGTTATTCAACCAACTCGTGTATGCATTCATTATAAATCAAAATTTCACACTAAAAGGACATAATTGGTTAAATTTTAAACTTTTTTACAATTCCAAAATGAAAAGTACTCCCTCATCAATTTTGTGTTATCTCATCCATAATCAACAAAATAAGAATAAACATAAAAGTTGGTTACGGATTCAATTAATAGTCGGAAATCATAATAATAGGTTATGTGTAATAACCAATTATTATTTAAAATACAACCAACAAAATAAGAACAAATATAAAAATTGGCTAAGAATTCAACCGATAATCTGAAAATCATAATAATATATTATGTTTAATAACAAACCATTATTCAAACTATAATCAATAAAATAAGAACAAACATAAAAAGTGGCTATGAATTTAACCAATAATTTGAGAAATATAATAGTAGGTTATGTGTAATAAGAAAAGAGATATAAAATAAAATAAGAGAAGATCTAATAACTATTTTATTTTTAGAATATTAAAAAAAAGTAACTTGTATTACCAATTACAAGTTAATAAGTAAATACAAGAAAATAAAATTCTATAAAGATATTAATGGACAAGATTAGTTTTATATGATCTAATAGTAAATAATTGATCCACCCAAGTAGCATTCAAGTACATATAGATTCTTTTCTTAATTGAGACTCAAATATTGTATATAAAAAATAGAAGGAGAATACAACTTGAGCTATATTATGAGCCGTAACATTTTGAGTCCTTCAAACAAATACAAAGGAAATACAAAGCAACTTAGATGCCATATAAAAAATATCTTCAAATATTGCTTGAACTAAAGAAGGATTTGGCTTTTCTTTTCTAGCAATTTGAATGACTTATAATGCATCTCCTTCAAAGATTACCTGCTTCTAACCCATATCAATAGCCCACACCATACTGTCTCTTCAAGCCATACTTTCAAGAATAAAAGGATTGTTCATACCAATATATAGCTTGGAATTATAACTGAATTTTTGTCTTTAATTGTCTAATGCCAGAAAACCCAAGCTTCCTCTTGCCATATTAGGTTTGTAGCCTACATCAAAGTTAACTGTAACATAGTCTTCCCCCATTGATTGATAAAAATTTAATCTGCTAGTGCACAAAAGAATTGTAGTATATGATCTCAATTAAAGTCAATCCCATAAGGATAAAGCTAATATATAAATCTAAGAAAGTGCAAATAGATTGTAGATTAAGTACCGAGAAATATAAAGATAAGAAAATAATTAAAAGCGTAGATTAATAAGGTTTTAGAACACTAGAGTTCCGGATTTCATCCAATGGATTTAATCTTGAATATAAATTTTAGAGCTATTTTTGAACACAATTGTTCCCAAATTATGTTAATCCTTTTTTAAAATATTAACTGTATTTACAATCATCGATTCTCAAGGATAATTATCTAACTAACCCCATGAAGCAACAATTTTTGCATCATACTAATTAGATATATTTCTTTACCTAGATTACTACGTCTATTCTTCTAGATCTAGATGTGTATTTCTCCTTTCAGTTCATCATACAAACTTTATATCAAAACACTATGGTGGCCAATCAGAGCATTCACAATCATCACAAGAAGAATAAATCAAGAAATAAACACTCTATAGTAAATCCAAAATTAACCAAAAGATTACATCCTTCTCTCTAGATTAAGAGTTAGTTGTTCATATTCATAAAACAATAAACACAAACAAGAACTAAAGAAACATAATTGTAGAAGAGGTAAAATAAACAATACTTTGAATCTTGAAGTAAAAGATTCCCTTGACTTTGTCAAATAATATATTTCTTTCTTTCTAAAAATTGTCCAACCCCTCAAAAAGAGTGAATAAGATTTTTTTATAGTCTAAACTAGGGTTAGCCTAAAAATCCTAAAAAACCATTTAAAAATGTGATTTAAAACATAAAGTGTGCAATTTTGGTCTTCAACCGGTTCTAGTTGCTTTTCCTTCTTAGGACCAGTCGCAGGGCCGGTTCACTTGGCTCATTCTCTGTTCTAAACTGGTCCTACCTACCGGTCCTCTTAGTCTCTTTTGGTGAACCAGTTTAAGGGTCGGTTCACTCTAGTGGCGTGGCTCCCTAATGTGGTCATCCGGTCCTTCGATCGGTCTTGGCCTTTTGAGCCAGTTCTAGAGCCAGTTGAAGCTCCCATACTTAATTCTTCAGTTTTTTCTCCAATAAATCGATCCAAGGATCTATTCATGCTCCAAATTGCTTCAGTTCCTCATAGAATTGTTATAAAAGCTATAAAATACATAAGTCACATCTCAATATCAAAATCAAATAAAAACTCCATAGAAATACAAGTATATAATCCTAAAACACATGTAATTTCTAACAAAATATACTTATAATCTAGAGTTATCAAATTTTCCCATACTTAAATTGTTACTTGTCCTCAAGTAACAGCAATTCATACTTCTTGAAAATAATTAGCCTACTTGGATTATTGAAATAACTCAATATCTTTGGATACAATCTTATAGTTGCCACACAATGTCATCATAAAAAAAAAACTAATATTATCAACTCACTTTAAATGCCACACTAATTAAGGCAAGAGTGTGTATATGTGACCTTGAAATAGAATAAACAACAACCAATTCAATCACTTATAACATTATTCAACCATACTATCTTAATCTTTAAAGTACTTATCTCAATCTCTTTCATTAGTTTGATCTTTCTCCATTACCCTGAGTTTACTTTTTATTTCTTCCTATCATCCCAAAATTGTTCTTTTTGAGTACTTGGATGATAGCTAACTCTTTTTTTCTTAAGATGTTCATAATCTTTTTATATGAATATTAACATCTATGGTGGAAGCACCTGATTACTCGACATTTAATAATCTTAGGAAGCTTTGCTTACTCTTATTGATCAACTACCTTTTTACGTGGAAGCCAACATTTGTTATTAAGACTCCTGGTTACTCAGTAATTAAACAACATTGGAGTGGAGATTTTCCTTCATAATTCATAATAATTCACTTATTAATACTTTTAAGAAAAAGAAAGCCCAAAAATTCTAAAATGGCATAATGAAATAATAACCTATAATATCATTGATCATTTATGTTAACAATGCCAAGGTGTCATGTAAAAAAAACAACAAATTATATGCTCCACAATCATGAGTTAATCATACTAATCTATCTTGATTTGTAATTGATGTCAATAATATAATCATGAATCAACCGAAAATATCAAGCTATTTCAAATCAGAGCATTTGACACCTAAGAGTTAAGTGCATTCTCCTCAATGTGAAAAGATAACTCAATTAAATTAATAAAGAAAGTAGTACTCCCCATGTGTCTTTCTTTCCTCTTGATTCGATGTTCCCATAATTAGATATTGCAATTCCGATCGATTGGAGATAAGAGAATAAACTGTAACTACTAATACTCAAACCAAAGAAATCAAAATTCTTAACATCACATTGCAAAATAAAAGTTTGAATAAGGGTCTTACACATAATAAACTAGGAATGAAAAATAACACAATCACAACTAAGAAAAAGTCAAAGACACAAAAAGATAAGTAAATATAAAAAAAAAAATCTGAAAATCTTACAAACACTAATGAAATGGAATGGAATCTCTACTGTTGTCTGCGCTGTTGCTCTAGAAGCTTGAGGGCCTTGTCGATCTTGACTTCATTTGCTTGAACCTGTCTTTGAAGTGAATCCAAGACTACTCTTTATTCTTAGACATCTCTCCTCAGTCCTTTAGAACTACTCAGAATTCATTGTAGGAGTGATTTTCTCGGTCTTGCACCTCTTTCTTAATTAGGTACCTCAGCTAGAGGGTCTACTTGATGTCTACTTCTAGAGGGGCTTTATCAAATTCCTCTTCTAACTCATCATTTCCTTATTCCTCTTCACTTCTTTCTTCTTCTTCCTCTCCTTCTCTCAAAGGATCCCTATCCAAATTCCTCCAAATCCCTTTAATTCTTATATAACCTATACTCTGCAAGTTACTCTCAGTAAGCTTATCGATGGAGGTAGTCATCACTTTTACCGCTCCTTCCACATTCATGCCCAAGCTTTCAATGAGTTTGGTGATCAACTTTGGATAGAAAAATGCATTTTCCGCTCTTTTGGATCTCACCACCTATTTCATGTGCTCGATTATAATCGGAGCAAGGGGGATCCCTTGTATTGTCCCTTCGAACCCATGGAACATCTTGTCCATAATGAAAATGTCAAAGAACCTGACTTCCTTTAACCTACTAGCTTTTGGCATCACATTATAACTTAGTAAATAAACTACCAAGTGCTCTCTAATAGTACGAGACTTGCACAAAATCAATTGACACCCTCTCACTGTAGAAAATCGAATACCAAACCTTTCTAGGTACATGCTAATAGTCTAATTCATATAAAAAAACAACTGAAACTCTAATTAAGTGAAAGGCTGGTCCCATTATAGATATATTTAAAGTCCTCACAAGGTAGTTCTCTGTGATATTAACTCTAGTTCCTTTTACCCAAGTAGAAATGGAATTTAAGTTCTTATTACCCTTTTCCATAATATTAGGATAAAATTATTTAACTAGGTTTGAATAATAATAATTGAGGATATCTAGCACTCCCTCCCATTCAATACTCCTAAAAGCTCCATTTAAATTGAAAGAGCTTCATTTTGTGTGCTAATACCCTTTTCCATAATGACATGGTTGTCACTCCTCCTATTAAACCATAATTCACGATCTCTTATAGTGAAACTCTTAAGGTCCTTAGGAGCGACCTCATCTCTACTAGCTCTACTAGTACTAGCCTTGGTTTTTTGTGCTCTTGTTTTCTCCCTTGGCATGTTTCCAAGATATGGTTTCAATTATATAAAATTAACACACAAAACACAATTGAAGCACCAATTTAATAATTCCTTACTCAATTTCATAAATTCATAAATTTTCTAATTTAAAATCCTAACAAGCAAGATATGCCCAATTCATAATTTAATCTCTAATTAAGAAGGAAAGTGAAAAATCCACTTACTTCAAGGTGAGAACAACCAAAAATCACAAAAGAAGGGAGGAAGAACTCTTGATTTTTGTTGAAAATGCTGAAATCCCCTATTTTTGATGGTTCTTCTTGTTCTTGCTTCAATTTTTGATGATCTTGACTAAAAAGTGAAAATAAATGTGTTTAAAGGTGTTTAAGATTGTAAATTTGGGTTTGGATTAGAAGAAAATTAAAAGAAATTGATTGATTTTGAGTTTTAGGTTTGAAAGGATTTAAGCTTTGAAGAGAGTGAAAGAATTTTGAAAAGAATGAGAGAGAAGGTGTTTAAAACAACTCCTTTTACACTGGTCTAGTCATGAACTAGTGCTAGTTCAAGAATTTATAAAAGACCGGTTCATGGACCGAATAAAGTCCAATTTTCAGTCCCTCTTCGGTACTGAACTGGCTCTACGATCGGCTTTGAGTGTTTTATGAGTTAAGGATCGTTCGTAGGGCCAGTTTACCTCAACACGCCTTTTCTTGGATTTTTTCTTATGTTTACTAGTTTTACATATATACTATTGATAAATCTAGTAAAAAAATTAAAAGTCATAAATTGAAATTAAAAAAAAAACCCTCTTTTATTAATAACTAAAAATCGAATAGCAAAACAAATCCAAATCTAAGTAAATCAAATCAATTACCTAAAAGCTAAGCTAACTAATGTAATGAAAAACTAAGTTAACTAATCCAAATATGATTCCAAATCTAGCATTTAATCGCCTCAAAAATACTTCCTTAGGCATCCTCTCCCCCTCTTAACTATAGAAGATTATTCATCTTCTTTGGACGTCCTCATCCTCTTTTCAGTGTTAAGGTGACACAAGTATACTTCCTAGTGTGTCCTCTAGGTCTTTCAAGAGGAGGAGTGGCTTCTCTTCCTTCCTAATCACTAGGATCACTCTTTATGCTATCATCAAATCTTGGCACCTCATCTGAAGCATTCTCTTTGTAAAGATATTCCTCATGATAAGCTCTTTTCCTTTTTTCATTCTCCACTATTTCATTCAAGGAGCAGGTATACTCATTGGCCTTAGGGTATATGCCCTTTGATAAACTAATATGGCAGTTATCACTTCTGGACTTGGATCCCATGACTTTCTCTTCCTATGGGTGTGGTGTCCAACTTCTAGAAGGTGAAATACGGGATATGGAAAAATCTCGCATAGGAAACTTAGTGGAGTGGAGTGTGGGTGATCTTTTGAAACGTGATGGTAGTAATGGTGATCTATGCCTAGAGTGAGGTGGTAATGGCGATAAAGTGATATCATACACATGAGCTTCTTTAGAATTCATGGCTATATTAAGAGGAAGAAGAATATAAAATCTGTTGGTGTGGAGAAGAGTCAATTTATAGAGAAAAGCTTAAAAATTCTAATTTTCACCAAAGTTGGAAATATATTAGACTATGATTAGGATCTCAAGTTATCTATTAATATTCTAACTTCTAATCCCAAAAAAAAAAAAGAATGACTTAAAAATAACTACTGACTTGTTTCCAATCACCTAATAGTTAAAAATCATTATTGGGCCCTTTTAAAATTGTGTTGGAATCAAAATTAGTGTAAATCGGACTAAGGTCCATTTAAACACGCTTTTTACTCCATTCCTGATGTGAACTAGTTCTGGTGTCCAACGTGAGCAAAAACCGGTCGTAGAGCTGGTCCAAGTACTCAAAAATAATTTTTCATCAAAATCCACATAGATTGAAAAAAATAAGACAATCATAAGGTGATGCACTCAATTTATGATATGATATTATACTTAGAAACAAGCACTCTATCACACAAATAGTAAAGATATGATGTATATGTGATAAACAAAAACCTGTCACAAAGTGTAAGCTGCTCTTTAAGATTTGGGGCTGCCCCATCACCATCTTAATCATATCTACAAAATATAGTAAACATGAACTCTTTCAAAACAAATTAAAATAAAACTTAACCTAATATAAATACTTTAAATAAAGATTTGGGTTGCCTCTAAATAAGCGCTTAATTTAATGTCTTTAGCTAGACATATGCTGCTTGTATTAGTTGGTAAAGGATAACTTATGAGCTACTGTAAAAATTTCTCCTTCAAGGTAGTGCCTTAGTCTTTGGCCATTCACCATAAAATGGGCTCCCTTCCTCTCCTTGTATCTCTATGGCACCATATGGGTGCACTTTAGTAATCTTGAAGGGTCCCGACCATCTAGACGTCAGTTTACCTAGAAATAATTTGAAACGAGAGTTAAAAAGTAAGACTTTTTAACCAACAAAGAACTCTCTCTTGATAATTATCTTATCATTCCACGTCTTTGTACCCTCCTTGTAAATACGTGAGTTGTCATAGAATTCACGTTGTATCTCCTCAAGTTCATTCAGTTGTAGCAATCTCTTCTCACTTGCAACTTTGAAATCATAGTTCAATTTCTTTACTGCCTAATATGCGCAATATTCTATTTCCAAGTGTAAATGACATGGTTTCCAAAAGACCAACCTATAGGATGACATCCTTAAGGTGTCTTATAAGCTATTCTATATGCACATAGTGCGTCATCCAATTTTACTGCCCAATCCCTTCTTGAAGAATTCACCGTCTTCTCCAAAATCTGCTAAATCTCTCTATTAGATATCTCCACTTGACTACTAGTTTAGGGGTGGTATGTTGTGCCTGTCTTATGTTGACAACCATACTTGACTAAGAGAGATTTGAATTGAGCATTTTGAAAATGAACTCCATTGTCACTTATAATGGACCTAGGAACACCAAAGCAACAAAATATTTTCTTTTTCATAAATTTAACCACACTCTTAGTTATATTATCTGGCAATGCTACTGCCCTTACCCACCTGGAAACATAATCAACCGCTACAAGAATGTATTGGTTCCCAAATGATGCTGGTAAGGGTCCTATAAAGTCCAATCCTTATAAATCAAACATCTCTATGGGGCATCTCATTCTTCCTACCCACGTTTCTAGTCTATTGACATCTATCACATGCCATGCAAAAGCTCTTGGCATCTTTGAATGGCGTCAACCAATAAAATCCACTTTGAAGTACCTTGGCCATTGTCTTGTCAGCTCCATGAAGCCCATCATACGATGAGGAGTGGCAATGTTGAATAACTTGCACCATTTCCTCTTCTAGGATACATCTTCAAACTACCTATCTGCACATCTCCTAAATAACAATGGTTTATTCCACATATAAAATTTGACTTCAGCTAGGAATTTCTCCCTATGATGATGATTTAGATCCTATGAAGAAATGTTAGCCATCAAAAGCTAAAAATATTAGCAAACTAAGGTGTAGAGATATCTTTTACCACCCATAATTTCTCATTTGGAAACATATCATTAATGATTTCCTCATCATCATCATTACTATCAGTCACTAGTTTATACAAGTGATATGCCACTGAGTTTTCACATCCCTTCTTATCACGGATCTCAAAATCAAAATCCTACAATAAAATAACCTAGTGAATTAGTCGTGGTTTAGTATCCTTCTTAGTAAGGCACTTAATCGTTGAATGATCTATATAAACTATAGTCTTGGAACCTACAAGATAAAAATCAAAATTTGTCAAAAGCATAATCAACAGCTAAAAACTCCTTTTCAATAATGATATAATTTACTTGAGCATCATTCAAAACTTTGCTCGCATAATAAATCACATGCAATCTTTTATTTTTCCTCTACCACAATACAACTCCTAATGCAAAGTCACTTGCATCAAACATTTGTTTAAAGGGTAAGTCCCAATCAGGTGTTTTTATTATAGGTGCAGAAATTAGAGCTCTCTTTAACTTCTTAAAAGCTTTATCACAAGCTTCATAAAAAATAAAACATGTTTTTCACAAGTAAAGCTCATAGAGGTTTTGATATTTTTGAGAAATCCTGTATAAACCTCTTATAGAATCTTGCATGTCCAACAAAGCTTCTAATAGCTTTCATACAATTAGGAGGGGATAATTTCTCAATCACTTCAATTTTTGCTATATTCACCTCGATTCCCTTTTCAAAAATATTATGTCTTAACACAATCCCTTCTGGCACTATAAAATAACACTTATCCCAATTAAGTACCAGATTAGTTTCTTCACATCTCTGCAAAACTTTATCGAAATTAGTTAAGCATGTATCAAAAAAAGAACCAAACGCAAAAAAAATCATCCACAAGAATTTCTATAATGTCCTCTGCCATGTCAGAAAAGATTGACATCATATAATGTTGAAAATTAGTCGGAGCATAACATAGACTAAATAGCATCCTACAGTGTGCAAAAGTACCATAGTGGCAAGTGAAGGTGGTCTTTTCCTGATCTTCAGAGTCAATAGCAATCTGGTTATAACCTGAATCACCATCAAGAAAACAATAGTATGCATAACTTGCTAAACACTCAATCATTTGGTTAATAAATGGCAAAGAAAAATGATCCTTGTATCTTGTTGCATTCAGCTTTCTATAATTAATGCATACTTTCCATCCTATAACTGTTCTAGTTGAGGCGAGTTCATTATTTTCATTCTTAACTACTGATGTGCCTCCTTTCTTAAACATTACTAGTACAGGACTCACCCAAGTACTATCAGAAATAGAATAGATAATACTTGCATCAAGAAGATTTAAAACCTCATTGTGCACTACTTCCTTCATGTTGAGGTTCAGACGCCTCTAGTTTTGAATAGTTGGGCAATAGTCCTCTTCCATCAAAATCTTATACATATAGATTGATGGATCTATTCCTTTAATATCTGAAATAGACTAAGCTATCACAGTCATGCATCTCTTCAATACTCTCAGTAACTTATCTTCCTCTACAATAAGTAAGTAAGCAGAAATAATCACAGGATAAGAATCATTAGCACCTAAAAATGCATATTTTTAAATGAGATGGAAGTTGTTTTAGTTCAGATTAGGTGGCGCTATGAGTAAAGGATTTGGTTTCAACTTCCCTTGACCAAGTTCCTTAAACTTAGAACTACTCTTGCTAGTTCGAATACCCTCCCCCTCTAATATCAAGGCATACTCTACAATTTCACCATTTTCATCTTTCTCATTTAAGCTTAAAGCTAAACATGCTTCCAATGGTTCTTTGTATGATTCTCTATGGAAACTTCCTCCATAAGAGGATTAATAACATCTATACTAAAACAGGCATCTTCCATAAAGGGTTTCTTTAACACTTTCACTATGTCAAATTTTTCCTTTTCATTACCTACCCTAAATGTCAGCTTGCCCATTGATACATCTATCAAGACTCCTCCTGTAGCTAAAGACGGTCTACCTAAAATAATAAACACATTTACATCCTCCTCCATTTCTATAACAAGGAAATCAACAGATAAATAAAACTTTTCCACTTTCACTAATAAGTCCTTAACTATTCCTATTAGATACTTAACAGATCTATCAACTAATTAAAGTGAAACAATAGTAGGTTTCATTTCAGTAATGCCAATATTTTTAACAAGAACTAAAGGAATTAAATTAATACTGGCACCTAAATCACACGAGGAATTCTTAATACCAATATCATCAATAGAGAAAGGAATAAAAAAAATCCCTCGATCCGTCAGCTGAGGAGGTAGCTTCTTTTGGAGAATGGCACTGCATTCCTCAGTCAGTGAAATAATATCATATTTCTCTAACTTGTTTTTATTGGAAAACAGTCTCCTTCAAAAACTTTGCATACAACGACATTTGAGCAAGGGCATCAGCAAATAGAATATTAATTTGGATTTTCTTGAAGATGTCAAAAAATCTCTGGAAGTTCTTCTCATCATTCTTCTTTTTCAGCCTTTTTAGGTATGGAATTGGTGGCACATAAGGCTGGACCAAAGAAGGATCATACTTTGATTTCGCTTTCTTTTCAATATTCTTTTCTTGCCTAAGATCTTTCTCAACATCCTCACTTGACTTCTCTTTAGCAACAATCTCTTTCTCTAGCTTCTCCTTCACCAGTATAGGTTCAGGCAACTCCCTTCCATTTCTCAAGGTAATAGCTATAGCTCCTTCCTTGGGATTGACTTTAGTGTCACTTGGTAATTTCCTTGCCCTTTTCCAATAACCTTCGTAGCTAATTTCCCCTTTTGAACTTCAAGGTTGTGAATCGCCGTTTGCTTGGTCTGTACCACTTGATCAATCTTTACATCCAATTTCTTCAAAGTGGTATCTTGAGAAGCCATTTACTGTATCAACATATCTTCTAAAGATGGCTTCTTCTTCTGAGGTGGTTGTTGATGACTATTACGAAATTATGGTCTCTATTGTTGAAATCTAGGTGGTCGCATTGGCTTTGCAGCTCCTTGGTCTCTCCAAAAAATTTTAGGGTGATTCCTCCATCCCGGATTACCAGTATTTGAGAAAGGATTGTTCCTAGATTGTTTGTAAGCTCCTATATAATTTACTTCTTAAACAGTTGTCAACATATATCCATATTCATACATGTGTTGGACAGATGTCCATACATTCTATAATATTCACAAGCTTCTCTATTAGAAGAACCCTTATCCAATAGCAACTTCGCATGCTTAGTAAGATCTGCTACTTGCATAGCCATGTCTCTCTGAGTATTGATCTCATAAATCCCCTTCCTACCTCTAATGGCCTTTTGTTGAGAATTCATTGCTAAATTATCATAGATTTGTTGCACTTCTTCAATAGTTTTATCTCCATAATAGCCACTATAAGCTATATCAACCAAAGTTTTATAGTTTGCAGTAAGTTCATCATAATAGAACTACACCAAAAAAGAAAGAGGGAAGTTATAATGCGGGAATTGAATCAGATAAACCTTAAATATTTCTCAAGCATAAAAGGATTCTCCTTCTTTCTGAGTGAAATTACAAATTGTAGACCTATAATCTATAGTCTTTTTAGGTGAATAATACTTCAACATAAAAGCATCATAAACCTCATCCTAAGTAGTCAATGATCCTACAAGCAAGTTTTACAACCATGTTCTAGTAGAGTTTTTCATACAATAAGGAAAACATTTCCTCTTAAGTTCTCATTCATTCAGATTCCTAAGAGGGAATGTTTGTACTACATGATAGAACTCTTTCATGAACAATAATAGACCTTCAGTACCCATTCCTTCAAAATACAGTAGCATTGTTAAGTGGATGGTTTTCAGATCGTAGTTCCTAGCATTTGTAAACAATCGAAGGGTTCCCGTTGATCTGAGGCATCTGGAGATCTCTAAGCCTAGGAGCATTCTCCTCAATTGCTACAACTATATTCCTCTCGTTCACCACCTGTTCCTTCATGCTTTTCTTGTTAGCTTTGCAAGTCTTTTCGATCTCAGGATCGAATGGACAATTTTTGCTTGCTTGCACTCTTGGATCTCCTTAAGCGCATAAACTACCTACAATGGACAAAGAAAAATAATTAAAAACAAAGTAAAACAAAGAATAAATAAATAAAAACACATAATCTTAAATTGATAATTAGTCATTCTCCTCGGCAATTGCGCAAAAGACTTAACCTACAACTGCATAGGGCATTTTTAGTATATGATCTAAATTAAGGTCGATCCCACAAGAATAAAGCTAAACTATGAATCTAAGAAAGTGTAAATAGATTGTAGATTGAGTAATGGGAAATATAGAAAATGTAGATTAATCAGATTTTAGAAAACTAGAGATTTGGATTTCATCTAATGGATTTAATCTTGGATATCAATTTTAGAGCTATTCTTGAATACAATTCTTCCCAAATTATGTTAATCCTCTTTCAAGGTATTAACATGTATTTAGTTAAATAATCATCGATTCTCAAACGATAATTATCTAATTGAACCCATGAAGCAACAATTCTTGCATCATAACAATTAGATATTTTTCTTTACTTAAATTGCTACATCTATTCTTCTAGATCTAGATTTGTATTTCTTCTTTTAGTTTATCATACATATCCAATATGAGAACACTATGGTGCCCAATCAAAGCATTCAAAATCATTATAAGAAGAATAAATCAAGAAATAAACACTCTACATTGAATCCAAAATTAACCAAAATATTACATCCTTCTCTCTAGAGTGAGAGTTAGTTGTTCAAATTCATAAAACAATAAATATAAATAAGATCCAAAGATAACATAATTGCAAAAGAGATAGAATAAACACTATTTTGAATCTCGAAGTAAAAGAGGCTCTTGAATCTTATAGCAAATCTTGTTCTTCATCAAATAATGTGTTTCCTTTTCTCTCTAAAAACTGTCCAACCCCTCAAACGGAATGAATAAGATATATTTATAGTCTAAAGCTAGGGTTAGTCCAAAAACCCTCAAAACCATTTAAAAATGTGATTTAAAACAAAAAGTGTATGTCTTCCGTCCTTAACCTGCTATCTAACTGGTCCTAGTTGCTATTCCTTCTCAAGACCAATCATAGGGCCAGTTCACTTGGCTCCTTCTCTATTTTGGATCGGTCCTGTCAATCGGTCCTCTTAGTCTCTTTTGGTGAACCAGTTCAAGGGTTGGTTCTTTCCAGTAGCCTGACTCTCTCTTTTGGTCATTCGGTCCTTTGATCGGTCTTAGCCTTCTAAGCCGGTTGAAGCTCCCACACTTAACTCTTTACATTTTTCTCCAATAAATCAATCTAGGAGTCGATTCGTGCTCCAAATTGATTCAATTCCTCAGAGAATTGTTAAAGAACCTTTAAAACACATAAGTCACATCTCAATATCAAAATCAAATAAAAAATGTTAAGAGTATGCTTTAAAGATAAAAAGTTGTCAGATGATCTATATTAATTTATACATCACAATTGATGGTATACAATTATACTAAAGGCATTAGTCGGCTCTAATAATACGAGTAGTCGAATATTATCAAGGAACAATCTAAACCATTAGAGATGAATACTATGGAATATAAACACAAATCTAATAGAAATTATAAAGTGAGTTTATAATAATGAGGTTCTCATTACATAGGTTCCTAAACTTTGTTCATAGTCTATATTTAATAAAGAATTAGATATTGATCGTTGGATATTGATCAAATTCTTGAAACTACCACGATGTGTTATCATTTACTTCTACAGTAAGCAATCTGTCTCATAGGTTGAGGAATAGAGATTCCGAGATAAGCATTTGAGTGCTTGTTATAAGAACAAGTTCATTGAACATGATCCCACTGAGTAGTCCATATGGATTTTACCCCAAGTGTCTATGGACAATACTCTTGTGACAATCATGTAACACTTGATCCTTAGACTTGAGATAACAATGTATTATCTTATACGAGGATTACTATACTTTGATACTATCTTATGTTCTCCTATCCATGGAGCACTCAAAGTATAGTCATTGGGTATAGTAAGAGTCATATGGAGATAATAAGTTATCAATATAAAATTAATTGCCCAATGTAATACTTCATAGGACCTTATCCTAATGACTTTTGATATGCTTTAATATGGAAATCATTGGCCAAGTTTGTTTGAATGAAGATTATAAAAAGTGTTTCATAGATCTTATTCAAGATGTTACATGCAATTATCAAAAACAAATATGGTTTGTTCACTTATATAATTGACACTTGCATCCTTGCTCTATGAATCAATTGGGATAAAAGTACAATGAAATGATTGAATTACATTATAAAATTCTTCACTGCAAAAGTTGATTAAAACGCTTTAATCATTCTTATACATTTGGGTGGTCATAATGCATTCTTAGATGCCAATCTTGATATATAAATATGGAATAAGTTAAATTAGAGAATTAATATTGAATTAAAGGAGTTTAATTCATAACCCATATTCATTGCCAACATGTTAGAAACATTTTGGGTCAAACACAACTATGCTTTAAGTGAGGATAAAAATGAGGCTTTAAGCTTTGGGCTTAAACTCATATATATTAGGCCTATGTTGGGTTTATTATCCATAGATTAGTTTTTATATTAATTAAAGTCTATTTAGGATAACAAAGGCCAACTTAAAGTAAGTTAGAGTTTGTAGAAATCATAAACCTTTAAGGACTTTGATTAAAGGCAATACACATAGAAAGAGATGCATATGAGGCGGCAAGGTTAAGGTTGAAGGTGGTTGCATATCTAAGAGGGAAACATAATTTCTTTGAGCTGCATACCTTAGGTGAATCAATCAATAAGATTAATTGATTCATCCCTCTTGCTTGGAACTAGTATTCAATCTCCAACATCTCTTCTCAATCTCCTAAAAGTAGTTTGGTAAATTTTTTGCTTAGAAGCTTGTTTGGATCATTAAAAGAGGCTGGTCACTTGAGTAGCTTTAAAGTGCATTAATCATTCTTGAAGCATCAAGAATCAACCAAGCAAGAAGCACTCTTTGGATTGACTAAAAACTTCCTTTGTACGCCTTCTCCATCTCTTAGTGGGAATTAAGAAAAACTTTAAATTGCTTCCATTGCGCCTTTTCTTATGTTTTAATATCAATTTCCAACTAAAAACTCCATAGAATTGCAAGTATATAATCCTAAAATCACACGTAATTTCTAATGAAGTATACCTATAATCTAGAGTTATCACCCATCTCATTATTTCTCTCTAAATGAATTAGAGTAGGTGCAGGACAAACGAGAGGTGAATCCATCATAGCAGTTTGAAAATCAAATGCATCTTGGCTGGCGAAAGAGACAATTGCACCAGCTGAGGAATTAGAGCTATTAAAAATAAGATTATTTCGAACCTTCCATAATCTCGACATGAGGAAAACTATTTGTTCTAAGGTAAAGTTATCCACTTGAAGTTGGCAAAGGTCCTGCTTAATCCTATCCCAACATGACAAGAATTATGTCCTACGAAAGGAACTCAAAATTAAACCCAACAACGATACTCGTCAAACTTATTGTGCTAAAGGGGGAAGAAAAACACAAGCATTATAGTTTTAATGTCACCACATCTTATACAAGCTAAATTAAGGCCTAACTGGGTTGAGAGCACTTGGCTAACTAGTCAAGCATTTGATAAGATTTCCCAAAAAACACCTTTAGTTTGCTAGGGAGTATCATTTTCCACAAGTGCTTCCACCCGGGATGATTGTGCTGATTAGGAAAGGCAT
This sequence comes from Ricinus communis, assembly GCF_019578655.1. Classification (NCBI taxonomy): domain Eukaryota; kingdom Viridiplantae; phylum Streptophyta; class Magnoliopsida; order Malpighiales; family Euphorbiaceae; genus Ricinus; species Ricinus communis. The sequence continues at coordinate 24,152,837 of NC_063256.1, forward strand.
GGTTTTTTTGAAAGAAGGAAGAGTGCAATTGCAAAATATCCTAATCCAACTAAATATTTTCCAAATTTATGGAAATTTCAAATTAACTTATCTTCTTTATCACGAATGCTTAAAGGAATTATGATGATTTCAGCCACTTGTTGAGGCAAGAAATGTTGATATAGTAGTACAATTTTCTAGGACTTTGAAATGGGATTAATAAAAAATTATCAGAATTTGAAGCTATAATTAAAGAAGCCAATAGTTGTGGTTGATAAGGAAAGGTGAAATTTAGCCATGGATCCCCCTCCAATTAAGACTGATTTACCATCTCCTATTTGCCATATAAGCCCATAGGAAAGCAGTTATTTACCTTTACAAATACTCTGCCATACCCAAGAAGGATTCAAGCCATGATGACTAAGAAGAAAGGATGATCGAGCATAATACTTTCCTTTTAAAACTCGAGCTGATAACGAATTAGGATTCAAAATTAATCTTCATACATGTTTAGCCATTAACGCCAAATTGAATCCATGCATATCTTTGAAGCCTAAACCTCCAATTGACTTACTTTGACATAATCTTTTCCAAGACACCCAATGAATTCTTTTTTCTTCCTTTGCTTGACTCCACCAGAAATTAGCTATAATTTTGTTAATTTCTTGACATACTCCTATTGGAATTAAAAAACAACTCATTGAGAATACTAGAATAGTACAAACCATAGCCTTAATTAAAATTTCTTTCCCCAAAGGGATATAAATTTCTCCTTCCACCCTTGCACCTTGTGTTGCACTTCTGAGATTAGCTCAGTAAAAGTTCATTTTCTCAACTTGTCCACAATTGTTGGCAATCCATCCAGATGCCCAATATTACTAATTTGAAAAAGTCTAGTAATGTGAACTTTCATAGATAAAGGAGTGTTGGGGATGAAATAAATTATTGATTTATCTAGATTAACTTCTTGCTCACTAGCCTTAGCATAACATAATAAAATATTACATAAAGTCTAAGCTGATGAATAGGAACACTCAATGAAGTACATGGAATCATGATGGGTGCTACTCGTGCTAGCTACAATCTAAGGCAGTGTACCTATCGATGCAGTCTAGCACTAATGGCGAGTATCAAGGTCGTATTCCTCGGGAAAGTGAAAGCCCAGAGTTACTCCTTTATTCTTTGTTATATTAACCTAAAATGGATAATGAATAATTTCTAAACTAACTATTAACTACAAGCCAAGTTCCGAGGGAGATGCAGGAGTAATTGATAAGTGAAATAATCAAGATAAGAAGACAAACCCAAAGGGAATCTAAACTAGTTGGCAATCAAACAAAAGATAAAGGATCGGTGAGTCTAATTATGCTACCCGTGGACGAATTCTTAACCTAATTCGGTTTCTCTCTCGAGATAACCGAATTCCTAAACCTAATAACCTAAAGTTGGAATCTCTTCCTAACGATTGATTCTTAAATTAGCATTAAGCTTTAATCCGCCTCTATTAAGCTTTGTTAATTCTTAATCCGGCTAGTTAATTATCCTTATCTCTAAGCGATTATTAACCAGTTCTTGTTATTCAAAATTCCAATTGCCAAACGGATTTCTCAATCTCATAAAGCAATCTAAACATCACAATTCACAACGTCTCATGAATAATGCATAATCTTATTCATACTGAAAATAAGAAGAATACAAAACCAACTCGAACAATCCAACAATATAATATCAAGCCAACATAGTAAAGAAATCCCAATGGATTAAATCAATCTAGCTAATCATGTTCATGTTTAAAACAATCTAGGAAATCAATCACAATGAAAGAATAATGAAAATAAAACATGTACACCCTTTTCTCTCGAATTGGATGAACAGCTCCAAATCTGGATCTACACTTTGATTAATCTCCCAAACTGCCTCTTGAATTGCTTCCACTACTGTTTTGCACTCGGAACCTTGCGATTCCGGGATTCTTACTCCCCGCAACTCTCTCTTGCACTCAATACTGTGCAAAAACCGAACCAGCCACTAGGGCTCAATGTCACTTCTTCCCACTCTTCTCTTTTTCTAAGAAAAATGAATTTTTCTTATATATTTAACTCAGCACGGCCGTGGTCTAGGTCAAGACGAGTCCATGCCGTCAAACTGTGGATCTCACTTGGTAGGGTTTCACCACGGCCGTGTTTCTCCTCGTGTTGGCTACCACGGGCCGTGTTGCTCCTCAGTGTTATCCACCACGGGCCGTCAAGGCCGTGGTGGCTACGAAACCGTGCCCAAACTATTGTTTTGAAGACCAAGTTTCGATGAGTTGGTCACGGCCGAGTCCAGGCCGTGATGGTCAAGACGGCCTTGACTCAGGCCGTGCTCAATGTGTGCAACGCGGGCTCTTGTCCGATCTTGATGAATTCTCATCCGTTTCCGCACGTATTGATCTATAATTGCTTAAACACCGATGATGGTCCTATAAATGTTCCTGAAATGCAAAAGAACATAAAACACGGGTGATCTGGGAATAAAAGCACAATAATTGCTAAGAACATACGCAATAATATGCAAGCAAATATGTGTAAAACTATGCTCATCAAATTACCCCACACTTAAGCTATTGCTTGTCCTCAAGCAATTAACAACTCAACCCACAAAACTATAGTTAGCAATTCATTTCAGTTTATGCCCCTAGTCCACAACAGAGAGTATTCAACACATCTCAAAGGATACTCAATCATAAATCAAATTACAAATCATTAACAAAGAATGGATATAATATTAATGCATGAGTGACTTAAATGACAACTCAATACCAACATCATGAACCAATGCCTCACAGGGATCACTCAAGTCGCTCAAAGTGTATATTAGGTAAATAACAAATCCCTCAAAGCAAATGCACAAGACCCGCTCACCATAAGATTGCTTATAAATCATATCTTCGCTACTGTGAATAAGTAAATACCAAAATCAAAGGGTCTTTACCAAGGTTGTAATGGGGCTAGGGTAAAGGTATGGAGATTTGGACAGAAGTATGAAAATGCTGGAATTCGTGCGATAAACAATATTATATGCTCAAAGAACTAAATGCCTAAGATCACGAAAAGAATCATTCACTAAAATCCCTACTTCATAGAATAACGCTCGCAAATGCTCTAAATCCAATAAAAAGATAAATAATTAAAGAGATTTGTTTATTATATTTTTTTTTCTTCTTCTTCTTCTTTTTTTTTTTCTTTTTTTTTTTTTAAAGAAATGAACTAGCAGCTTATTAGCGACCGCCGCATACAACTCGAATAAACATAAAGAATAACAAATACAAATTGGATCAAGGGGAGCATTTAAAATATCAAAAAGATTTAGTGAATTTACCAAAATAGCAACTAGCATTTTAATCCCACATAAAGTCGAACATATCACAGAAAGAAATTCCAGCATAAGGTAAAGGAAAGATAAATGTAAAGAATGGTATAATTGAAGTGTATAGGTGTAGATTATGAAGAAAAGGTTAAGGCTCAAAAATTGGCTAACTAATGGAAACATAAGGTGGTAGGCTTTTGGTCAAATATGGGGAATCCTAAATCGCCCAAATCATCTCATGGTATTCACAATATTCATGTAACTTCGACACGCATTACAAAGCAAGTTCTAGAAGCAAAGTTAAGTACAATGCACACTCAAACAAGAAATATAAAGAGCATAAGCATAATGAATGCTCAACTGGCTCAAAATCTCACTTTCAGGTGTGGTATTAGGTGCAGTTGGTTCGCAACATCATTAATTGAATCATTATTTAAGAAACACATGCATATGATATTATCAACGTTCTAAGTTAAAATTCGACAATTCAAAAAACAATTAAATAACACCGGTTTAACCCGGCAGGGTTGATGTGTAAAACACCATAAATTGTTTTCCAAGGACAATGAACAACAAAGAAAAGTAACTACAATTCTATAAATCAAGTCATCAATCACCAAAATTAGCATACTCAAGTGCATAAAAACACAATGTCCTAACATCTCCTAAAAATACACAACACCTAGCCATAGCAATTAAAAATCCATATGAGAGATTAGGGTTTACCCATAAGCACCCCACATTTGAAGAACACACTGTCCTCAGTGTAAAATGTTATGGATACCCCGCATGGAATGCTCAACTAAGAGAACAAAAGCAATACAATCCAAGTGCATGACATGTATGAAAAATAAAGTAAATAAATACAGAAAAATAAAAAGATCTAGGGGACTGCCCTGATCATCCATCGAGGCTGATGTTGTGAAAATTCAGTGCCTCCTCGGTAGAATCTGAAAATAATAAAATAAAGAAATAAAATCAAAACTGAAAATATGAAAACTAAAACTAATAAAATATTTCAAAACAAAAAGGTTAAAAAAAAAAATTAGAAATTAAAGATAAAAATTGGGGTGCCTCCCAAAAGCGCTTCTTTTTTATGTGATGAGTCTTCTTAGCTGGACTCATGGTGAAAAGCAAATGGGCGTGATCGACGACCATCCATCCTTCTTCCAAGCAAATGGCTTCCAAGTATCCGGCTTAGAGGGATAATCGTCAATGTCCTCTTCTCGACTATCAAGCAAGCCGCCGATGATGGGCAAGACTCGCTCCTCGTATAATTGCATGTAGTCATGATGCTCTAGGGGCTCTTCCAATTTGAAAGTCAAGTTTCACCAATTGGAAGGATTGATTGGGCAATTTCTTCAGAACGTCAATGGTTTCCTCTAGTCCTTGTCTTGGTTCACTTGCTAGAAGAAACTCGAGCTCCTCCAAGACTTCTTCATTGGATAACTCATGCTCATCTTCCATCATCGAACGGACTTGTGGAAAATCCACCAAAAATTCCTCTAACCGCAACTCAAAGATCATCAACTGTACATTCCAATTGGTAGTCTTTCAGAGGGATTATGTTTGCCTCTTCCTTTCCGGTTCCATCTCCATGTTCAAGAAATCGTCCGCACATAAGCATCATCGTCAAACATAATAGATAAACCGGAAAAATTCTCACCTGAACGCAAAGTGACGGCTACCAAATGTTCCTCGGATTCAGAGTTTGATAGAGTTCTCGATTGCTCTTTAGCTAGTAACTTGAAGATTAAGCCTACTTGATGCTCTATGTTATTAATCAAGGCTTGTTGATCTTCAAGTATCCTCTCTGTTTGTTGGAATCTATCATCAAGACTTGTAATGAACCTCATCATCAGCTCCTCCGACACTAACTCTTCATCTTGAGTTGAAGGTGCAAGAGTAGGCCGATGTGGTTGCCGAGATTCCGGTGGTTCCGGGCCATCTAAGCTCCATCCATAGGGTGAATGAGTACTCCACTCTTGATTATAGGTGCTTCCATACGAGTCACTTGGCCAATTGCCCGTATAATTCACCTGTTCACAGTTATAAGAATAAGGAGTAAAATCAGTGCACTATGGACAATCATTACTCAAATGTAAACCACAACAAAATTCATAAAAGACTTGAGATGAAAGGATAGGAGAAGAGAGTTGATCGGTAGCCCTGCAAAACGATTCCACTCGAGCATCTAAAGATGCACGGGCATCCCAATTTTTAGCACTCTCTTGGTTCCTATTCTCATTTTCCAATGCGTCATACAAAGATTTTGAGTTTAGCATTGAACCTCCTTATCATTCACTATCTGAATCATAAACTTAAGCTAAATAAATATGTACAAATAAAATAAAATAAATAAACAAATAAAAATAAAAATCATAAGATAATAAGAAAGAAAAAAAATGGCTAAATTAACAAATAGCAAATTTCACTCTAGTTTTCAAACAATTCCCCGGCAACGGCGCCAAAAACTTGATGGGTGCTACTCGTGTTAGCTACAATCTAAGGCAGTGTACCTATCGATGCAGTCTAGCACTAATGGTGAGTATCAAAGTCGTATTCCTCGGGAAAGTGAAAGCCCAGAGTTACTCCTTTGTTCTTTGTTATATTAACCTAAAATGGATAATGAATAATTTCTAAACTAACTATTAACTACAAGCTAAGTTCCGAGGGAGAAGCAGGAGTAATTGATAAGTGAAATAATCAAGATAAGAAGACAAACCCAAAGGGAATCTAAACTAGTTGGCAATCAAACAAAAGATAAAGGATCGGTGAGTCTAATTATGCTACCTGTGGATGAATTCTTAACCTAATTCGGTTTCTCTCTCGAGATAACCGAATTCCTAAACCTAATAACCTAAAGTTGGAATCTCTTCCTAACGATTGATTCTTAAATTAGCATTAAGCTTTAATCCGCCTCTATTAAGCTTTGTTAATTCTTAATCCGGCTAGTTAATTATCCTTATCTCTAAGCGATTATTAACCAGTTCTTGTTATTCAAAATTTCAATTGCCAAATGGATTTCTCAATCTCATAAAGCAATCTAAACATCACAATTCACAACGTCTCATGAATAATGCATAATCTTATTCATACTGAAAACAAGAAGAATACAAAACCAACTCGAACAATCCAATAATATAATATCAAGCCAACATAGTAAAGAAATCCCAATGGATTAAATCAATCTAGCTAATCATGTTCATGTTTAAAACAATCTAGGAAATCAATCACAATGAAAGAATTATGAAAATAAAATATGTACACCCTTTTCTCTCGAATTGGATGAACAGCTCCAAATCTAGATCTACACTTTGATTAATCTCCCAAACTGCCTCTTGAATTGCTTCCACTACTGTATTGCACTCGGAACCTTGCGATTCCGGGATTCTTACTCCCCGTAACTCTCTCTTGCACTCAATACTGTGCAAAAACCGAACTAGCCACTAGGGCTCAATGTCACTTCTTCCTACTCTTCTCTTTTTCTAAGAAAAATGAATTTTTCTTATATATTTAACTCGACGGCCGGAGTCCATGCCGTCGCAACCGTGGATCTCACCAGTAGGGTTTCACCACGGCCGTGTTTCTCCCCGTGTTGGCTACCACGGTATGTTGCTCCCGTGTTATCCACCACGGGCCGTGTCAAGGCCAGGTGGCTACTAAACCGTGCCCAAACTATTGTTTTGAAGACCAAGTTTGATGGTTGGTCACGGCCGAGTCCGTGATGGTCGTACGGCCTTGACTCAGCCGTGCTCAATGTGCAATGCGGGCTCTTGTCCGATCTTGATGAATTCTCGTCCGTTTTATGCGTATTGATCTATAATTGCTTAAACACCGATGATGGTCCTATAAATGTTCCTGAAATGCAAAAGAACATAAAACACGGGTGATCTGGGAATAAAAGCACAATAATTGCTAAGAACATACGCAATAATATGCAAGCAAATATGTGTAAAACTATGCTCATCAAATCATCCACAAATAGTAAGTGAATCACAAATGGACTCTAACATGCTATCTTGATACCTTGAAAGGAGTTCTAACCTTGAGCTTTAGAACACATGTGAGATAATCCCTTTGCACATAATGGAAACAATAGTGGAGATAGTGGATCACCTTATTGTTGACAGAGATAGTGGATAACCTTACAACAATCCATTTATATTGATAGAGTATTAATCGAAGAAACAATTCATTACCCAATTGATCCACACAATAGAGAATCCAAAAGCTTGTAAAATTGATGGATATAATCTTAATTCTAGCTTATCGTATGCTTTTGCAATGTCCATTTTTATGGCCATCCCTCCTTTAGTAGTGGATAGTTCTATAAGCCATCCATCCCTCTTTTCTTACTTTTAGATAGTAGACTGTTTTGTGACATACCAGAATATTATCAGCAATTGATCTCCCAACTGTAAATGCACTATGGTTGTCTTCAATTACTTGAAGTATTATGTTTTGACGTCTCCATACTAGAATCTTTAAAATGACTTTGTAATACACTCCACACAAGCTAATTGGTCGCACTGAGACATCTTAGTAAGGTGGAGCTGTTTTAGAATCAATGAGATGGTAGTATGATTAGCACTGCGAATAAATGGGGCACTTGCAAAGAAGCTAGCAATAAACAAAAAAAAATCATCCTTGATGACTTCCTAATAGTGATGAGAAAATCGACCCATAAATCCATCCCATCCTAGAGCTTTACCTAGGTGAATGGAAAAAACTGCATTTCAAATTTTTTCCATTGCTATCGGGGCAGTTAACAAGGTATTATCTTCGTCAGAGACCCTAGGTGCATTCCTGTAGTTACTGCATCCAAGTTTGAAGGCATATAAGATGTGAATAGTTTATTAAAGTAAAAAATAATAGTTCGAGCAATTCCATCATGAGAAGATACTCACAACTCCTAATCATTAAAGAGACCTCAAATTTGCTTCCTCCTACACTTGTGAGACACAGTGACATGAAAAGATATTATATTATTGTCCCTAAATGAAACCATGAAAGCCTTGACTTCTGTGCCTAATATTTCTCCTCCCTTAGAATGGCTTGGACAAGGAATTCTTCTAATCCTCTTATTGATTAGAAATCTGTACCACGAGCAGTTGTCTTCATCAACTCAATGTTAGCTTTTAGCTCAGCAATCTCTTTATTTGCATTTCAATAATTAGCTCTATTCCAATCAACAATTGCATATTTACAAGCTTTCAGTTTAGCTATAAATTGATAAATTTGAGAGCCTTGATTACTACCTTGCCACTTAACTCAAATGATATTACAAATATCCTTACATGAGTCCCAACATCTATCAAGTCTAAATAGCTTTTTATGGTGCATTATATTAAGTGATGTATCTAGCAATAGAGGCCAAAAATTTGAGCCGAGATTATGAAGGTGAGTGATGAGTGCTTGGGGAAATTGGTTTGCCCAAGATGTATCACACAGACCCAATCAATATGCTCTTGCACATTAAGTGATCAAGATTGCCTATTTGTCCAGGTATAAGCAGATCCCACAAAAGGAATATTTATAAGCCCAAAGTTGAGATAAATTTATTAAAACTATGGTACTTGTGTCCTTGAGAATCCAGTCCTCCCAATTTATCTAAAGAAGATACCATAGCATTGAAATCACCTAAAAGCAGACTGTGTTGTAGATCAAAAGCTCAAACATACGCAAATAAACATTGAATTTGAACATTACAAATAGAAACAACACTATTAAGATAAGGCATATCCCACATAATACAAGAAGTTGACAATTTACAATGGCAAAAGCTATCTGACTTATGCAAGACTTGCATTGCAATACTTACCCAAACTAGTGCTAAACCACCTGAAATACCCATAGGACTGACTATTTCATAATTTGTAAAACCACAAGAATTCAAAATTTTCCTTACATGAGTATCCAAGTTTTTTGTTTCACAGAGAAATATAAAATTTAGGAAATAAGAAGCTACAATTTCTTTTAAATGATGAATTGTTAGAGGTTTCCCAACTCCCTGACAATTCCAACTGAGAAGTCTCATATTTGGGACTGGAACCATTTTAAGTTGGCCTGCTCCTCCTCTTCCATGTCAGTAGTTGAAATACGACTAAACTTTGATTTTGGCTCATCAGAATCAGAGACATATTCACTACTTTTACTTGGAATAATATGGATAGGTTGAGAAACCAATATAATAGAGCTTAAGAAAATCTACCATATGGTTTTATTGGAAGTTAAATCATCTTCCATAGTCCCCATTACTGTTGAGAGTCCTATAGCACGCAAACTGATACTAGTTTTCTTGGATAGAAAGAGCGCGCCATAAAGACATAGTTGGTCTTTTACCTTTGTCCAGACCACTATCAGTAATCATGGTTAATTAGTGGCTTTGGACTGCACTTTGAGATGTATATTCCTAAATATCCAAATCTGCAAATAAATCAGAACGATCAGCCATATAACATAGTTTTGCTATATGTCCCTAATGAGCTATTTATGTTAGCTACAATCTAAGGCAGTGTACCTATCAATGCAATCTAGCACTAATGGCGAGTATCAAGGTCGTATTCCTTGGAAAAGTGAAAGCCCAGAGTTACTTCTTTGTTTTTTGTTATATTAAGCTAAAATGAATGATGAATAATTTCTAAACTAACTATTAACTACAAGCTAAGTTCTAAGGGAGATGCAGGAATGAATGGATAAATGAAATAACTAAGACAAGAAAGTAAACCCAAAGGAAGCCTAAACTAGTTGGCAATCAAACAAAAGATAAAGGATTGATGAGTCCAATTATGCTACCCATGGACGAATTCTTAACTGAATTCGGTTTCTCTCTCGAGATAATCGAATTCCTAAACCTAATAACCTAAAGTTGGAATCTCTTCCTAACGATTGATTCTTAAATTAGCATTAAGCTTTAATCCGCCTCTATTAAGCTTTGTTAATTCTTAATCCGGCTAGTTAATTATCCTTATCTCTAAGTGATTATTAACCAGTTCTTGCTATTCAAATTTCTAATTACCAAATGGACTTCTCAATCATATAAAGCAATCTAAACACCACAATTCACAATGTCTCATGAATAATGCATTATTTTATTAATACTGAAAGCAAGAAGAATACAAAACTAACTCAAACAATCCAACAATATAATATTAAGCTAACATAGTAAAGAAATCCCAATGGATTTAATCAATCTAGCTAAACATGTTCATGTTTAAAACAATCTAGGAAATCAATTAAAATGGAAGAATAATGAAAATGAAACATGTACACCATTTTCTCTCGAATTGGATGAACAGCTCCGAATTTGGATCTGCACTACGATTAATCTCCTAAATTGACTCTTGAATTGCTCCACTACTGTTTTGCACTCGGAACCTTGCAATTCCGGGGTTCTTACTCTCTGCAACTCTCTCCCGCACTCAGCACTATGCAAAAACCGAACCAGCCGCCAGGGTTCTCTCTCACTCCTTGCTTAGCTAACCCTAAAAAAATAGTTTTCCTTATATCATTGTCTCAGTATGGCTGTGGTCAAGGCCGTGCTGGTCAGCACGTCCGGAGTCCAGGCCGTGCTGAAACTGTGGATCTCACCAAGTAGGTTTTCACCATGGCCATGCCCCCACCGGTGTTGGCCACCACGAGCCGTGCTGGAGGCCGTGGTGGCTACGGAAAATGTGCCAAAATGCCATTTTTTAAAGATCAAAAGCTCATGGCTGGTCACGGCCAGAGTCCAGGCCGTGATGGTCAGCACGGCCTTGACCTAGGCTATGCTCAATGTGTGCAACGCGGGCTCTTGTTCGATCTTGATGAATTCACGTCCGTTTTCGCACGTATTGATCTATAATTGCTTAAACACCGGTGGCAGTCCTATAAATGCTCCTGAAATGCAAAAGAATACAAAACACGGGTGATTTGGGAATAAAAGCACAATAATTGCTAAGAACATACGCAATAATATGCAAGCAAATATATGTAAAACTATGCACATCAGTCCCATTGTACATAAAGATAGCAGATTTTAGATAATTTTTCAAAGCGAAACGGACACCATTTGTCTCTCAAACCTAAACCCTCTAACCAAAACCCTTTTAGATGAGGGTGATGAATTCTAACATTCACTCAAAGTCTTATGAACTTGGTGGTTAGACCTCCCTGAAGGCCTTTAGTATCTACCCTTAGTAACATCTCAAATAAACCCCTAATTTTCATTGCATTTATTTGGGTAATTTGATTTGGGGGAAGATTCTTTACTTGAACCTAGAATAGTGAAAATGAGAACTCTATTTATGAAAGCACTTGATTATCAGGCCACAACTGGATGTATATGAGTTGGTGTTGTACTAATCATGGTCTTGCTGCCAATATTCTTGCATGGTTCGAAGGGTCATTGAGATGGAACAAAAAGAAATCCTAGTTTTATGATTGAGAATGGAGAAGATAACCACTATCCAAAAGCTATAGCTTCTATAACCATAAAGCTGTTGAAGATCTTAGTTGAATATACTCTACCCACTAGTTTAGATGCTAAAGTTTCCCACTCAATAACATCAAGATCAAGATGTAATATTAGTTCCTCAAACTGAAGCAGTTGAGTTTGATGAATTAGTTCTTGCATGTTGAGATTGATGCCTTGTGGGGCTGAGCACAGATCAATCCAATTCGATTATCTATAAATCACCAGTACTATACCAAATATCAGTTCTTTTACAATTGAAGGTACCAATACCGTACCAAATATAAATAGAATAGTATCCAATTGAACCCATTTTTACAATTAAATACAATTCGATTCGGTGCTATTTTCGATTCTAAAAATTTAGAAAAACAAAATTTCAATCTCATGTTTAATCAAATACATTCAGAGAAAACACGATCACCAATCTAGAGAAAGTAGGAAGAAAATTAGAATTAGAATAGTAATCACATTCTTAAACAACCTCTTTTATAATTCAATCACTTGGGAGTATAATAATTCAGTATTCAAATACAAGCCACTAATATATAAGTATAAAAATATTTTGCAGATGATCACCATTAAAATAAAAAGATTACAAAATTTATGTAGCACGAAAATATAAGTCCAAAATATATAGGAGCTCTAAAGAGTCAAATTCTGATTTAGGACAGCAAATAGCAGCTCCAAAGCTAAACTTAAACAGTAATATAATAGCTCCAAATTTAAAAAAATAATAATAATATATCCGCTCCAAATCAAAAAAAGAATAATATATTAGCTCCACAAAATAAGAACAACAACACCAGTACACACCCCAACAACTAGAAAAACAAGAAAACAAATCAGCTAATAAAATGAACCAGATTTTAACTAAAATAAAGTTAACATAATACATACATTAGCACAAAAAACTTAGTAAAGAAATATTATTACCTTCCTTTAAAATTAGCATTCCATATTTAGCCTTGGTATAAGGGACTCACTAATGTCAGAATTTTGAATAATTTCTGCAATAAAAGTATAAAATAACATCAAGAAAACTTAATAGAATCAACAATAAACCAACACATGTAGGAAATGAAGAAATATAAATTGACTATATGCTTTCAATCTCCTCTAGTGATTCTTCTAGCTAGATAGATTTTATTAAACTTCTTAGCTAATCTTGACAACAAATGAGGACCTTTGTTGTTGTAAGAAGTAAAGAACTTCTATATTGATCTAGAGTTCATCCTCTAGTACTAAAGACATATTCAGAGGCCATTGTTCAAGATTGGATAGCCAACATATCACGTGCAATCTTGGACAAGATAGGATACCTTACTGAATTCACTTGCCACCATGCTAAGAATTTGAAGTCAATGGTGAATTTTTTAAAAACTCTTCAAAGTACCTATCCAACTCAGATTTTTTAGAAAAATTATGATGTGCCTCTTCCTCTAGAAAGAACTTATCAATCTCTTCCTCTATTTCCACATCACTTGACCCACTATTATATGCAGATTTCTTTGAGCTCCCTACAACCTCACCCATATATAATTGGTCCTCAATTATCGTGTGTTTATCCACTATCAACTCTAAACTCTAAAGTTAATTTTTTTTGCCTCATCTTCACCATAATGAATGGTATACTTAGTTGTCAAGTACTTAAATTTGCACCTAAGGTCCAAAACAACAGCCACAAACAACATAACATTTATTTTATTTAAGGAACCCCAATAATGGTCAAATTTGGCTCGCATTTCAATAGCCATATCACATAGCTCACTATCCTTGCTAATTTGACAAGCATATAGTTCTTTTAAAATCTTGATCACCTCCGGAGAATAAAGATTTTAAATAGAGTACAATGTGTAAGATAGTTTGTAAGTAGCATCATAGAATATTTTAAGAAATTTTATTAGCACCTAAGCTTTAGTCTCATCTACTTCACTAGGCAAATCATCACTAAAATCAACCATAATTTAGAGTCTATATCCTCTAATATGTTAAAAGCCTTTTGATAGCCCAAAGTACAGTTTAACATCAAACAAGTTGAATTCCACCTAGTTAGGCAATCTAATTGTAAAGAGGACCTATTCTTTAAATTTGCCTTAAATAGATTAATTCTTTGAGGACTACTTCTAATGTACTTCGCAATATCTCTGATATTTTGTATGGAAACTTGAGATATTTGAGTCTATCTTTCACAATTAATTGAAGGATATGAGCAAAACACCTCATATGAAATGCATCTCCACTCAAAATAATTGCATTTTTCATTAATAATCTTTTCTTTAACTGTTGAATCGCAATATCATTACTTAACAATTATGCACATGACCTTTTACAAACCCTACTCCTCCATACAAGCATATAATATATTACCTATATTTATACCGCTATGACTCTTAACAACACAAGAATTCAATATCCTTTTGTGCATATTCTAATCAGCATCTATAAAATGAGCAATCAAACAAAGAAAGCTTAAATTTTGCACATTTGTCCAAGTATTAGTGGTCAAAGAGACTCTTAGACATTGCGTTGCAATAATGGCTTTCAATTTTTTTCTTCTCTTTAGCAAACAAAGCTAAACAATCCCTCACAATGGTGAATCTAAAAGGAATTATAAAATCAAGTACAACTTGAATAAATTCTCTAAACTCTTCCATTTCCACAAATCTAAAAGGCAATTCGTCTTTAATTATCATTTGAACTAATGCTTCCCTACAAGCTTTTTAATCAAAACACCAAGGTCCAATCTTAGGACCTTCTATATCTATAGACTTTAAAAATGTTAAGGTCTTTCTAGATTTATCCTTTTTATTTTCTGCATCAATCAACTATTGTATATGAGAAAAAAATTTGTACATTACTTGTAAGTGTTTCCTAATACCCGAAGTTGCCATGGCACTACCACCTTGGTAATTATTACCACACCATAAACACCTAACTTTACCACTCCTTACCATTAGAGTTTTTTATTTTCTCAAAATGCAAGCAAACAAATGACCTAGTTTTACTAGGAGGGGAAGTTAGTGGATTAGTGGTGTTAGTACCTTCATTAGTAGTGTCAACATTCTGCGTTTCTTTTTTTGCTGATGGTGGACACATATGTTTACTTGGACAAACAGCAGTAATGTTATTACCACTAGTTGAAACATTATTGCCGATGGAGGTGGAACTAAAGCTAAGCACAGGCCATCACTATTTGAAGAAGTAGGATCAATTGTTTTCCTCTTCTTAGTACTAGATAGTTGGCTAACTTCATGTTTTTACCATCTTTCTAAGCTGCAAAATAGAATATAAAGTTAAGTTAAAATAATTAAAACTCACATAATATGGATGAAATCCATAAATGGTACCATAATTATGCCTTATGTATTATTTGGTACCATAACTCATTAATCAAAATTAATAGTACCCTTCCTCTCTTTTAATGAATCATGTAACGGCTTTCGATTGTTTTGTGCTGATGTGGCTGTTGGATTTCTCACCAGATAACATGTCATCATGCCAAATGTATAAATTTATCCTAGTTTGACATGTTAAATTAGTACATTAGTCAAGATGACAATTATTTAGTGAGAAATTCGGGTGCCATATCACAAAAAAATTGAAAAGTATGCACGTACCATCATTTAGTTCATTAATGGGGAAGAGAGGTACTATTAATTTTGATTTATGAGTTGTAGTACCAAATAGGCATAATTGTGGTATCATTTATACATTTTACCCTACATAATAGTTATTAGCTATTAAAATAAATTTGACAAGCATGAATCTATTTAGAAATCACAAAATAAAATTATAATTTTCTAAATGGACTGGTGGCATGATTATTTGCTTGTCTAACATAAGTTTCTACCATGACCACCAACAACATCATGCTAGAGAAGCTTAGAAACAGAAAGGAAAAAATAAAGAAGTCAATATAGCTACTAATTTTATTAGTGTCATCCTAGTTTGGTACATAAATATAGAGAGTTCAGTTGGGTTAATGTGATTACTAGTACTAAAACTGAACAAGCTACAAATATATTTTTCATTTGGAATAGCACTTTGCAGGTTTTTAAACCCATAACCTCTTTATCAAAAACCAATATCACATTCCAGTTCTACTAAAACTTATCCCAATAACAATATCAGTAAGCTATTTTCCAGGAATTGATCATAGACATCCATAATTATGAGCAAACTAATAAAGCAAAGAACATTTCTGTAATGCCCACCTAATGCATTTGCATTTATTTTTATAACATGCATATCATATAGATATGAGAAATGCATGAGATATGTATGGTATTAGTGCTAATGTTAAATAGAAGAATATTATAAATGTTACAATTAAGTCCATAATAAGAATTTAAGTTAAAGGATTGAGTTGATTAATGGCAAAAAATTAAGGGGTTAATTGAACCTAAAAAAATATTATTAATATGATAGAAAAAGGGAAGAAGAAAGAAAAGGTGGTAGTTCTTCTTCCTTCTTCTTCTTCTTCTTTCTTTCTTCTTTTTCTTCTTAAAAAAAAAAAAAGAAAACTGAATTTTCAAGTGGAATTTGGAGGTTTAGAATCCATTTTTGATCTTAATCTTCATCTATAAAGGCTTTAGAGGTTTATTTGGTTTAATATTTTGTTGAATTGAGTTAGGGTTTAGAAGACATAGAATTCGAGTTCTAAAGACCTAGTTTTTCAGTCTTATTGTTTTGATCATATCTTGAGCTAGGAAGCTTTAAATTGAGTGTTCTTTAATGATATAGAAACTTCAAAGAGTCATCTAAAACTTTTATTTCTTTAGCTCGATCTGAATCAGGCTCTATGTTAATATAATAAGAGAATACATTTTATTATTCAGTTTCCATCTTTGGTCTGAGTAAGGTGGATTGTTTTGATGGATATTTCTCTATACACCTCCAATTGAAACATAATCAATTTTAAATTATATTAGACACATAAGGTTAGTGATCTGAAAAGTTTTATTATGAAATTTGTTGTATAGAAGTTTTGGTGGATTTTTAAATTCACCCTATTAATTCTGTCATAGTTGGCAGCCACACATATGTAGAGAGTTTAGTGATGTTATCATGCTATATGAAATTCTATTAACTTTGGGTGTTTAAAAATAAGTGAATTATGATCTATTTCAGCTAAACCAATTTGGAATGAGGGTGACACCCAAGTAAGCTCAAGCAAAGGGAAGGGAGCAACAAAGATAAGTGAATAACTTAATGTTCTATATGAATGTTGAATGGTGAATTCGAGTGTCATGTTATAATGTGAACAGTATATTTGATTTAGCCATATCTAGAGTTTTATAACTCCAAATGGAGTGATACTTATTGCTATAGAAAATTTGTAATGTAATTACAAATGTTATAGAAATAGAGGAAGCTTGATTTTGCTGTTTTGATGGCCAATCTGGATCATACTTTCTGTTGCTTAATTTTATTGACAGCTTGACCATGGTAGAATGTTTTTGATGTTTCTCTTTCTATACACATCCATTTGATGTAAAATCAGTTTCAAATTAATCTAGACTTATAATATTACTGATCTGGAGAATATGGTTTTAGAATTCCTAATGTGGAATGTTTGGTGTATTTGTGAATGCACACTATTAAATCTGCCATGTTGGAATATGGTATGTTTTTGGTATATCATAGGTATTATTATGGTTTCTTATATATTATGGAGATGTTAGTTATTTAAATGGTATATATATATATATATATATATATATATATATATAAATATTCCAAAAACCATTCAATGGAAAGATATCACTCTTCCAGAAGAATGGATCCTTGAAGGTGCAACCCAACCTGAATCACCAAAGCAAACAGAACCAAATACAAATCTCAAAAATATAACCCAGTTTCCAGATGAAAAAGTAAAGCTTACATTCAACAGGAAATCAACCTCTTCTAGATTCCATTCATAGAAAGAGGAGGCATTGAATCTAGATTGGGTTAGGATATTGTTCCTATTTTCTATTCCTAGATCTGGGGCAGTATTCCTAGGAGTATGCCAGGTTAATCTAGGGGCTTGCCATCCCAATCTGTTGATGTTGGAGGGTTTGTCAATGACACTTTCTAGCTCTGAATCATTGGATTCATCGCAATGGGCTTGATCTATAGCACTGATATTCCTACTGCTTTGAGGAGTATCTGGCACTAGATTTTTGGAAGACTCAGAAGTTGCTAATTTGCTAAGCTGTTCTCTGACTGCTCTAGCAAACTCAGTTTGCTTTTGAAATTGGTCTTGGCTAGGCTTTGAGATTTGGTAGGGTTTGAAGAATGGATTTTTGAGCTTTTCTGGCTGGCTTGTCTCTTTTGGATTTCAGTGTTAGGGATTGGAGAGGTGAAGACTATAGGAGTGATAGTGTTACAAGAGGAGAATAAGAATATAAGAGGATGGGATTATACTCAAACTAGTTATAAAAACTACCTAGTTCTTGCCTAGTCTTTTTCATTTCCCATTTGAGTTATCTTTGGAGTTTAAGGTCATGGCATATCTTCAATCCTTCTTTCTGGGTAAGGCTCACTAATTCACCATAAGTGTAGAAATCATAAGGGATCTGGCCATTATGGGCTTCTCTTATGGTATTCCTAACTCTTTCACCTAGTATCTTAGGTAAACCGACTAAGAATTTCTCTTTCCAGAAAGGTTGACTTGAATCTTCCCTAAGCATGACTCTGGTCAGGAAGGTATCTTTGTAGGCTTGGAAATTACTAAGCTTTTTACAGGTTAGATTGCTAAGGAGTTCAACATTCTTATCTTTCAGAAGAGAATGGTCTCTTATGAAGTGGAGGGAAATCGTTAGGATTAAAGTTGACACAGCATCCTCAATTGGACTTCCTAGTTCATCTAAGATGGGGGTCCCTTCTATCGTGGTTTGGATGGCACCTAGGATTTGGAGTTGTTGTGCTTGTGTGAGATGGTAATCCCACCATCCTTTAAGCTGGCCAGAAAATCCAGCTATAAGGAGCTCAGCAATGGCTCTATCAGAGGTACCGCTTTGGGTTTTGTAAGGATTGGCTGCCATGGTCATCTGTTGCAAGAGACCAAGAATATTGTATTCTGACATTCTATCTATATTCCATTCTGTAACACTCGGAAATTTTATATATTTAATAATGAATTTTTATTTAAGTTAATTTTAGCTTTATTTTTATTCGGTTTAATTGGAATGATTTAAATACAAATTTTGAATGTTCAAGTTAGATAAATAAATGAGTTATTTTTCCATATCCAATTAGTTTGATTTTTAAGGAGTTAATTAAATAAATTATTTGAGGAATAAATTATATTTTTATTTGGTTATTCAAAATTTTCCCAAATGTATATATATATAAATAAATAAAATTATATATTGAAAAAAAAAATTATGGTAGAAATTGTGAGGGATGTTTATAAAAGGATTTTGGGGAAAATTGGTATTATAATTGATTAGTAGTATTAAATTTTGAGTTGGAAATTAATTATTTAATTTAATTATGTATAGGATTTAATTGGAGGATTATTTTGGAATAAGGATTAAAAGTATAATTTTATTTTTGTGAGGGTTTAATGGAAATTTGTGAGTTTGGTATTTTCGTAAATAAATATGTCGGTCAGGGGTATTTTTGTAATTGTGTATTTCCAATAATTCGGTTTTGGGCCAAATTAATTAGTTAAGGGCTTAATTGAAAGGATAAAGGAAAGTCTAGGGGTTAAATTGGAATTCTGCAGGATGAAATTGTAAGTAATTAAGGAAGTTGAGGGACCAAATTGTAATAAGGAAAAGTTCGGGGGCCTAATGTCGATATTGAAAGGAGTGGGATCGGGGAGAGAGAAAGTAGATCGAGAGAGAGAGAGAGAGGGTGATGGCCGAAGAAGAAGAAGAGGAAGGCGGCGGCGTGCGTCGTCGGTGGTGGCCAGTCGCGGTGGCCGTCGAGGCGATGGCGCGAGTGTCTTGCGGAGAGCAGTGTTTGCGGCGAGAATCGCGTAGGAGCAGTGGCTTCCAGAGGCTGTTCCATGACTAGATAGTCTGTTTGTTCGGCTCGCTCTAACCGAGGCCGTTCCATGACCAGACCCGTTTCTATGGGGGGTAATGTCCGTGTTGTAGGGGAGGTTCTGCCGGATTTTCGTTAGAATTTTCCCGAGTCGAGATTCTTAGACTGTCAGTCCTAGGAGTCTAGACCTAGGATTAATGATTGATTGTTTCAGCGTTTTGATAAATTGTTTTCCATGACTAGATAGTCTGTTTGTTCGGCTCGCTCCAACCGAGGCATCGGAGCAGAGTTAGGAGGTCGCCAAACCTGTGAGTTAAAGTCATATATCGCTTATGCACGTGTCATGCATAAAAATTTGATTTGCTACTGTGATTATTTATTTGCAAATTTTAATTTTTTATTTAATTATTATTATTATTTGCATGATGCTTTTAATTACTATTTAAATATGTTTTTCCTTTATCACCAATTTTAATATTGCATGATGACTCAGGATGGGACGGCAGTAGAACATAAGTGTTGGATGAGTGTTCTAATATAAATCCCGAGAGAGATAGGGAAAGGGTAAATAGGTAAAATTTTAAGAAAAAGATTAGGACTACCTTACGGTCGAGCATCGCTCTCTGGGCTTAGTAGAGTGTAGTTCTTGGGAGTAAAGGTCCCCGGTCGAGCATTGCTCTCTGGTAGCCGGCTTATTTGGAAATTTAAGTGACCGGTGGAGGTAAGGTCCACAGTGAGCTATGCTCTTTGGGCTGTGATCTTATTGGATAAGAGAGCCCGAAAGGCTAAAGTGAGAGTTAAGTGACCGGACTGGAGGTAAGGTCCCTGGTCGAGCTTTGCTCTCTGGGCGCCAGTCCTGTTGGAATGAGAGGTTTGAGATGTTAGAGTTGAGGTTAGTTGAGACATAAGTGTTGAAATAAATCGAGATGTTAGAGTTGGGATTAGGGTTATACTAAAGTACTCCGTCCCGTTGCATGTGGAATAATTTTTGTTTAAGCATGGCATGACACATATGTCTTAATATGACACGTATGGTTCACGTGATTTATTAATTATTTTAAAATTAAATGAATGTGATATTGAAATGTTTGAAACTGTTTTAGATATATGATTTTAGCTCACTCTCTAGCGGTCTCCATTTCTATTTTTCAGATTAAGTGTATTAGTCTTCCATGACTCTTATTGATAACCCGACTCCTTCATCATCGGGTGATGTATTTGATTTGGTATGTAAATTGGTAAATCTTAGATTCTCATGGTAATAATAATAGATGTATCGGTTGTAAATTTTCTATAGTTTGGTCTCGCCTAATTGTTCCGTGACTAGATTCAATTGTGTAACATTTAATGTTAAGATAATTTGTGGCTTTAATAATATTAATTTGAGATGAGATTTGATTGAGTTAGTGAGTTTCAGGCTTACTACGGGATTCGGTGGCCTTAAGCCTACCCATTCCCTAGTGCCGGTCACGGGTCCACGGGTGGGGTCATGACACATTCATAGACGGAGGAGGCATTGAATCTAGATTGGGTTAGGATATTGTTCCTATTTTCTATTCCTAGATCTGGGGCAGTATTCCTAGGAGTATGCCAGGTTAATCTAGGGGCTTGACATCCCAATCTGTTGATATTGGAGGGTTTGTCAATGACACTTTCTAGCTCTGAATCATTGGATTCATCGCAATGGGCTTGATCTATAGCACTGATATTCCTACTGCTTTGAGGAGTATCTGGCACTATATTTTTGGAAGACTCAGAAGTTGCTAATTTGCTAAGCTGTTCTCTGACTGCTCTAGCAAATTCAATTTGCTTTTGAAATTGGTTTTGGCATATTGATGATTGGGAAATACCCAAAGTTCAAAAGAAACAAATTTATGAGTATTCAAAGTTTCCTCTCTTCAAAACTGATTTTACTATCAAAACTGAAGAAAGAGATATTCAAATTTCAAAGCCTTTTGAAGAATTTTATCTTTTAAATCCAAAGACCCTCCAGAAGCATAAAGAAAAAGACTATAAGTATATCCATATAGGCCTTGTCCAGGTAGGAATAAAGCCCCTTACCAGAGAAGGTTTAGATACTTCTATCTTAGCAGTCCTTAGAAATGCTAGGTTTACAAATTTTTATGATTCTTTATTAGGTATTGTTGAGTCGAGCCTCAATAAAGGACCAATTTCTTTCAATTGTTTTCCAAACATTACAATTTCATTAAATGATAAAAATGTTTTAAAAAGCATTGTTCTTCAAATAAAGACACATAATTACAAAATGCTTGAAGGATCTATTCCGATAGCATTGATTTTCAAAATACATTACAAAGCCATGATTTCTGCTTTTGGTTCAAAACACAAGCTCCATTCACTAAAAGGAGAAACCTTATTCCTACAAACAGATCTCTCCAAATCTAACGCAACTATTCCAAAAACCATTCAATGGAAAGATATCACTCTTCCAGAAGAATGGATCCTTGAAGGTGCAACCCAACCTGAATCACCAAAGCAAACAGAACCAAATACAAATCTCAAAAATATAACCCAGTTTCCAGATGGAAAAGTAAAGCTTACATTCAACAGGAAATCAACCTCTTCTAGATTTTCTGATGATGATTCTTCAACATCGACTATAGATATTGGAAGGGTATCAAAAATACCTTTTATTATTTATGCTCTTTACAAAGAACCAACTCCATCTCAAACACAACCCAGATTTTCAACATCTGATATACCAAGCTCAAACAATATACTACAGAATGTTGAATACGAAAGCAATATCCCCAGACCAGTCTACAATGAATCAAAGAAAGAAGATGAGGATATAGAGATCGTCTCTACCCCCTCTTCACCATCACCATCTGCAATAACATAAAATCTTGAAGCAGAGATCAACATGATTTCAAAAGATTTTCAAATTGATAAAAAGCTTTTACATGAAGATTTCTATTCAAAGAAAAATCATTCTAAAAAACTTTAGTTTTTTAAGAATTTTTTACAAGAAAAAGACAGTATTCAAGAAAGATACTATCAATTTTGCATTCAAAACAAAGTCCAAATCAAATTTTTTGATTGGTTTCAAATTTATTGCAAAGAAAATAGTATTCTTTATCCTTTCAAAGAAAAGCTTATTAGTCCTGTCACTGTAAGAAATAAGGCTCCAGAGTGGAAGGTTGGAGAAAACCTAACCATCCAGTCTGAACATCCTCCCCTTAGGAAAATAACCACTCCATATGGAGAGAATGAAATAGAGGCTACACCTTACAAATTGGTAGGAGAAGATCTTGAAAAAAATGTCAAGAACATTGTTCAGCAGAACAATTTCTCGAACACCTATCTTAACACAATAGGGAAACAGCTTGTTAGGATAGAGAGCCAGATCCAAAAACCTCCTATAGTCTTCACCTCTCCAATCCCTAACACTGAACATCCAAAAGAGACAAGCCAGTCAGAAAAGCTCAAAAATTCAGTCTTCAAACCCTACCAAATCTCAAAGCCTACCCAAGACCAATTTCAAAAGCAAACTGAGTTTGCTAGAGCAGTCAGAGAACAGCTTAGCAAATTAGCAACTTCTGAGTCTTCTAAAAATCTAGTGCCAGATACTCCTCAAAGCAGTAGGAATAATGCTATAGATCAAGCCCATTGCAATGAATCCAATGATTCAGAGCTAGAAAGTGTCATTAACAAACCCTCCAACATCAACAGATTGGGATGACAAGCCCCTAGATTAACCTGGCATACTCCTAGGAATACTGCCCCAGATCTAGGAATAGAAAATAGGAACAATATCCTAACCCAATCTAGATTCAATGCCTCCTCCGTCTATGAATGGAATATAGATGGAATGTCAGAATACATTATTCTTGGTCTCTTACAACAGATGACCATGGCAGCCAATGCTTACAAAACCCAAAGCGGTACCTCTGATAGAGCCATTGCTGAGCTCCTTATAGCTGGATTTTCTAGCCAGCATAAAGGATGGTGGGATTACCATCTCACACAAGCACAACAGCTCCAAATCCTAGGTGCCATCCAAACCACGATAGAAGGGACCCCCATCTTAGATGAACTAGGAAATCCAATTGAGAATGATGTGTCAACTTTAATCCTAACGATTTCCCTCCACTTCATAGGAGACCCTTCTCTTCTGAAAGATAAGAATGCTGAACTCCTTAGCAATCTAACCTGTAAAAAGCTTAGTAATTTCCAAGCCTACAAAGATACCTTCCTGACCAGAGTCATGCTTAGGGAAGATTCGAGTCAACCTTTCTGGAAAGAGAAATTCTTAGCCGGTTTACCTAAGATACTAGGTGAAAGAGTTAGGAATACCATAAGAGAAGCCCATAATGGCCAGATCCCTTATGATTTCTACACTCATGGTGAATTAGTGAGCCTTACCCAGAAAGAAGGATTGAAGATATGCCATGACCTTAAACTCCAAAGACAACTCAAATAGGAAATGAAAAAGACTAGGCAAGAACTAGGTAGTTTTTGTAACCAATTTGAGTATAATCTCATGGAGCCTTCCCCTACTTGCAAAGGAAAATGCAAAGAAGATTTTTCCAAATCTTTTAAGAAAAAACGTTTTTTCAAAAATAGAAGGACTCCCAAAAATAAAGAGAATTTTTACAAAAAGCCATCCTCTTCTAAATTTCCAAAACAAAATTCCAAAAAAAGATTTTAGCAAAATTACTTGCTATAAATGTGACAAGAAGGGCCATACTTCAAAGTACTGCAAGTTTTCCAAAAAACTCCATGAGCTCCAAATAGAAGATGAAGTTTTAAGCAAAATTTCAGCTCTTCTTGTTGATTTCTCTGAATCAGAATTTTCGAATAGTGAGGAAGAATTTCAAATTGATGAAATCAAAACATCATCCGATTATTCTGAATCAGGTTCTGAAGGTATTTCAAAGAATATTAATATGCTCACTTAGCAATAAGAAGCTCTTCTTGAAGCCGTCAAGCATATTAATGACCCCCAAATCCAAAAATAAGTTTTAAAGGAAATCCTAAAAACTGAAACCCTTGTCCCCTCTTCTAGTAAGAACACTTATGATCTTACTATGATCTGGATAAAGGGAGAAAGCTAAAAAACCCTCTTCCTACTGTCCAAGAACTTCAGAAAGAAATCAAAGCCATCAAAACAAAGCTCAAAGATTTGAAAGAAAAACAACAAAATGATTTTGTTTTACTCCAAAGTCTGATCCTCAAACAGAATAGTGATTCTGATTCTGAAGAGGAAAATGATTTTCAAAATCTTGAAGTTTTTGAAAGTGTTCCAGAGAACTTCATTAACGTTTTAAAGGAAATTACCTCAAGAAAATATTTGATTCAAATAAAGCTCATTTTCCCTGGTGATTTCTAAATAGAAACCATCGCTTTGTTTGATACAGGAGCAGACCCCAACTGTATTAATTATGAGCTGGTTCCTAAAAGGTATCATCAAGAAACTAAAGAGAGGCTTACGTCAGCCAATAGTTCAAAGATTAGGATTGCGGGAAAAACTGAAGCTACAATTCTAAATAATAATATTGCTTTAAAAAATGTTTTTATTCTTACAAAAGATCTTCAGCAAACAGTTATTTTGGGAACTCCCTTTATCAATTTAATTACTCCTTTCAAAGTAACTACTGCTGGTATTATTTTTAAAGCTAAAGATTCAAAGATTGTTTTTCCTTTTATAGAAAAACCTAAAAAGAGAAATCTCAATCTTATTAAAGCCCACTCAATTTACAGTTTTAAGATAAATGCTTTGATCAAAGGAAAACAAACCCAGCTTTTCCACTTGAAACAAGATATGGGTTTGAAAAGAATCCAAAATCAAATGCAAAATAATTTTGTCCAAAGAAAAATCTCTGATTTGCAAAAGAAGATTGAAAATGAAGTTTGTTCTGATCTTCCTAATGCTTTTTAGAGACGAAAACAACATATGGTAGATTTACCATATGAAAAAGATTTTTCTGATAAACAAATCCCTACTAAAGCAAGACCCATCCAAATGAATGAAACCCTAGAAAGCCATTGTCGAATAGAAATAAAAGATTTAGAGCAAAAAGATTTGATTACCAAATCTAGATCCCCCTGGTCATGTGCAGCTTTCTATGTCAACAAAAATAGTGAGATAGAAAGAGGAACACCTAGGTTGGTGATTAATTACAAACCTTTGAATAAAGCCCTAAAGTGGATCAGATACCCAATTCCAAACAAAAAAGATCTTCTTCAAAAGCTTCATTCTGCTTTTATTTTTCAAAGTTTGATATGAAATCAGGATTTTGGCAAATCCAGATTCATCCAAAAGACAGGTATAAAACGCTTTACAGTTCCATTTGGCCGGTCGAATGGAATGTAATGCCCTTCGGATTAAAAAATGCTCCTTCTGAATTTCAAAAAATCATGAATGACATTTTCAATCCTTATTCAAAGTTTTGCATTGTCTACATTGATGATGTGTTGATATTTTCAAATTCTCTAGAGCAACATTTCAAACACTTGGAGACATTTTTCTATGTTGTTAAGAAAAATGGTTTAGTGGTTGCAAAATCCAAGATATCTTTATTTCAAACAAAAATTAGATTTCTTGGACACTATATCTCCCGGGGAACTATCACCCGAATTGAAAGGTCTTTAGTATTTACTTCAAAGTTTCCAGATAAAATTTTGGAAAAAATACAATTACAAAGATTCCTTGGTAGTTTAAATTATGTTATAGATTTTTATCCAAATTTGAACTGTCTTGCAAAGCCCTTTCATGATAGGTTAAAGAAAAACCCCCCTGCATGGACTGATGAGCATACAAAGATTGTCCAAAGCATAAAAAAGCAAGTTTCAGAAATACCATGTTTACACCTAGCTGATCCATCTGCATTCAAAATTGTTGAAACTGATGCATCAAATCTAGGATATGGTGGGATTCTTAAGCAAGTTCAAAACAACAAAGAATGTATTGTCCAGTTTACTTCTGCACACTGGAATGATACACAAAAAAACTACTCAACTATCAAAAAAGAAATTCTTTCGATAGTTTTGTGCATTTCAAAATTTCAAAGCGATCTTTTAAACTAAAAATTTCTTTTAAGGATTGATTGTAAATCTGCTAAAGAAGTTTTACAAAAAGATGTTCAAAACATAGCTTCAAAATAAATTTTTGCCAGATGGCAAGTCATTCTTTCTGTTTTTGACTTTGAAATCGAATACATAAGAGGAGATTCGAATTCAATTCCAGACTTTCTAACCAGAGAGTTTCTTCAAAAACAGGAGTGAAAATGCCAAGAAAATCAAAAGCAAAAGAAGAAAAGTCGACAGCAAGTTCAAAGCCTGTCCAAAGTCCAAAGAAGGAAATTTTGCCTTCTTCTTCAAAGCCCATCAGAACCTGGACTGAAATCATCTAGGAAGAAATTGAACAAAGCAAGGCCGATCCGGCCCAATAACAGTTGCAAATTCAGGAATGGTTTGCACAACAAGATCCTGAATTCCTGAAAAAGGTCGAAGAATATTCAAAGCAATTGGTACAACTTCAACCCGAAGCCTCTCCAAAGTCATCCTCCTCCTCCAACAAGGGTAAAGGTATACTTTCTATCCCTTTTTCAAAACCTGAGATAGAAATTTTTTCTCAAAATCTATCTCAGAGCTCTAAAAGTATTTCAAAGCCTAACTCACAAGAAATAGTTTTGTCACAAACAAAACTTTTTAAATCCAACGAATATATAGAAAAGCAAAATTTTCAAAATATTTTGACTATTGAGGAAGGATTCTGTACAGAAAGCCCCTCAAAACTGATTTCAAAGATTTTCCCTCCAGGATGGTATTTCAAGCCCTGGAATATTTCAAAGCCTCAATCCTACTACCAGTCTATCCTTGAGGTAACTGGTTCTGCAAAGTTCAAACACTTCAAAAAACACAAAGACCATAAAGACCCTGCATATTCCACATGCACCATACAAAGAATCCTTCACCCTATAGATTGGGGAATGGATTTGCACTCTTCAAGATCTTTCCCAACTTCCCTCCAAAGAATCTACCCATCAAGCCTAAACACTTCCTTCAACTATCAGGATTACCAACAAGCTTGGTTTAATACCTTTCTTCTTCAAAACAAAGGACAAAGCCATTTTTGGCTTTTCTACTTCGATACAAGCTCAATTCAAACTTCAAAGATCCCCTATTGGTTTAAACAATGGTGGAATTTTTATGGCAATGTTCCTGAGACTATAATCCCAGAAGTTCTACCTCTATTTAACCTTTTCAAAGCCCACTACAAACCAAACAAAATAGAAAGACGTTTTTCCCCGTTACTTCTATTTTGTTCAAATTTTTTTCTCCCCTGGGTATGTGTTTGGTATTTCCATTTCAATCAAGCAGCAGATGGAGAAATCATCCTTACCCGAAGGTTCAAAGTCAAATGGTGGGATAAATTCAACCACCAAGAAAAATTATCACTAAAGTTGGTACAAAATTTCCTTTCAAAAAATAGCTTCTTGCCACCTCCGAAAGAACAAAC
Organism: Ricinus communis; assembly: GCF_019578655.1. Classification (NCBI taxonomy): domain Eukaryota; kingdom Viridiplantae; phylum Streptophyta; class Magnoliopsida; order Malpighiales; family Euphorbiaceae; genus Ricinus; species Ricinus communis. Next base: position 24,181,084 of record NC_063256.1, read on the forward strand.
CACTTTCTTGGCACAGAAGTCCTTCATAATTCCAAAGCTAGCAGCAGCTCAGACAGAAGAGGATTTCTTACAATTGATCAAATAATTGTCGGAAACCGCCTCTTCCAAAGGAAAATCAAAAGCTTCATCTTCCTCTTCCAGCACCAGCTCGGCAGTAATAGACCTAGATGGTGACTCAAATGAAGATGACTGTTTTGGGATTTTCAAGCCCATTAAATGACACCTCTGTAAAGCTCGTGGGTTGAAAATCAGAAATGGCAGCCCAAAATATTTTGTAATGGACCAAAAGCCTAATGAAAAAAAAAGGTCATATAAAGAAAAAAGAAAGAAGACAAAAGACTTAAAAAGCAAAAGATTCTTTTTCAAAGCATGACCGACAACTTTCATAAAAGGAGTAAAGCATCTCACTCCATTATCACAAGACTAAAAGAACAAGTGGAGCCCTCTTTATTCCACTAAGAAGAGTATCCAAAGCCTCAAGAAGAGTATCCAAAGCTTCAAGGCCTCTATAAATAGAGGAGTTTCCCTTAGAAGAAGGCAGACTGGAAAATACGAAGTACCTCTTGTATTCTTCAAGTTGCACAAAGAAGAAGAAATATAGTGAGAAAAGAGAGAGTATAGTGTGAGAGTGATAGTGAGAAGAAACACCTTCCTCTTATATTCTTATCCTCCTCTTATAAGTTATATTTCTCTAGTTTAAAGCTTTCATCTTTAAAGCTTTTATTTCAAAGCTTGTATATTTGTTCAAAGTTTGTATCTATCAATAAAATTTATCTTATATATATATATATATATATATATATATATAAGAATTATGGTTGGATGATTGTAAGGACGCAATGCTACTTGTGAATGAGGCAAGGCTGTGTGCGATTTGAAATTTTCCATAAGATTATGGTTGGCTGTGTGCATATGGGGATCCATGAAAATAAAAAAAAATATATATTATTATGAAATTAAATGTAATTCACAAGTTCATTGTTGTGCTAAAGAAAATACTATGACAAGGTTTATAGTGTCATAATTAAATATCAAATGGTTTGATGTTTGATAATACTACACATTTGATTGTGTTATTTTTCATAGGAAATTATGTTATTCTTTTGTTGAGTTGCAGGCTCACTCCTCTGCATTATTTCTTTTTCACGATTAGAAGAATTATAATTAGTTTTGACGAAACATTTACATATGTCGCACTAGCATTGTGTCAGGTAGGTCAACAGGAGGTCGCCCTCAGTTTTTCTTTCTTGGAAGTGATATGTCAAGTGGATTTCATTATCATGTATAAATCTGGAGCATTTTATGTGTATATAAAAAAAAGTGTACTATTTAATGTTGTGAGCTTTTTGGTGTGTGATATGTATGACTCATATAAATAGTTTTTGTTATACATATTAATTTGTGAGTTAAAAGTTAGTAGTTAAGAAATATGTTATGTATCAGTCTTTGCATACAATGTATGTTTGACATCCTTTACAAGTGTCACATTTAGTGGTATCAGAGCACGGTTTAAAATTCATTGGGATAGAATTGTAAAAGCATGAATGCATATACATGTTATGGATGCATATGAATGTAAGAATTAAAAATAAGTGTTTATATTTTTAATAGGATGAGTAGAGAGGGGCCGGTAGAATCCCTGTACGACCTAAGTGAGTCCAGTCATGCATGGAGTTGAGCATATAAATGCACCACAACAACCAGCTCAGGAATTGCCACTGGTAATGCAGCAATTTCTTGAGTCTTTGTAGCAAATATTTAATCGGGTAGCCACTCAGCCAATCCAACAACCAATAATGCAATCGATGGCAGAAGTTGGAGAAACAGAGGCTAAAGATAAAACTTACGATAGGGTGAGAAAATAAGGAGCTATATAATTTGAGGGGATCACTGATCCTGAGATAGCAGAAGAATGGTTACGGGAGACAGATAGGGTACTGGACAAGCTAGATTGCACACCAGAGCAAAAGTTGAAATATGTTGTATCGTTGTTGAGAAGATCAGCTTTAGATTGGTGGGATCTGATTCCAGGAAGTAAAAATAGACCTATGACCTTAACTTGGGATGACTTCCTTAGGGAATTTGCAAATAAATACACACCACCAATGTATAGAGATCGAAAGAAAATGGAGTTTTTGAGCTTGGAATAGGGATACATGACAGTATCAGAATATGAAATGCAATTCTCTCAATTATCAAAATATGCGTTAGAAGAAGTGGCTACAGAGGATGCAAAATAAAGACGGTTTGAAAAAGGATTGAGAATGGATATTCGGGAAAAGATTTCCTTGAAGCCATCAAGTTACAGTACTTTATTAGAGGCTACATTGAGGGTAGAAGAATGTTTGATTGAGAAAGATGCAATGACAACTAAGAAAAGAAAGATGATAAATGAATATGGTGGTTCAGAAAGGAAAGGAAGAGACATTTCTTTTAGAGGTTCTGGGTCTCAAGGGAGTAGATATTATGGGAGAGGGTTTAGCCAGCAAAATATGAGTAAGTCTGCTATAGTAGTATCGGGTAGAGGCGGACGAAGTGGTTACAGCCAGAGTAAGGTAGAGAGTAAGAGAGGTGAGGGAGGTGTTTCAGTTAGTCGAGGATATAGTTCACTATGTGCTAGATGTAATAGGTTTCACAGTGGGGAGTGTTGGGGAACAAGGCAGATACTTTGTTTTTACTGTGGTAAGCCAGGGCATATAGCCAGAGATTGTTGGAGTAAAAATTGAGCTAGTGAAAGTCAAGTTTCAGGACAAAGCAGCATAGGTGAAAATATGACTCAGGGAGGAGTAAGTAGAGGAAGAGGTAGAGGAATGGGACGAGGAGGTTCTAACATGGTACAGGCTAGACAGATAGGCCAACCTCAGCAATCACTGCCCCAAGCTAGAGTGTATGCAGTGACAAGGCAGAGCACATACAGCGATATTGTATTTGGTAAAATCTCTATTTATGGTTTTGTTACTTATACATTAATTGATCCAAGATCAACATGTTCATTCATTTCATATGAATTTGCATTGAAAAACCACAACGATATAGAAACCTTGGGATATAATATTTGTGTATCAATGCCTGCTGGGGGTACTGTAATTGTAGATAAGATTGTCAAAACTTGTCCTGTGATCATAAATGGGAACACACTGTATGCAGATCTAGTAGTGATAAAGCTTAAGGAATTTGATGTTATTTTAGGAATGGATTGGCTATCTAAGAATCATGCTATAGTAGATTGTCACACAAAAGAAGTGGTTATTGAGACCTCAGAACAGAGAAAAATAGTTTTGTGGGTGAAAGAAATATTATTTCAACTTGTTTAATTTCGGCTACTGCTGCTTTCCATTTAATCAAGAAGGGTTGTGAAGCTTATTTGGCTAATGTGGTGGATGTATCCAAAGTTAGTCCAGGAGTAATGAATATTCCAGTAGTGAAGGAGTTTGCAGATGTATTTCTAGAAGAACTATCGGGTTTACCTCCACATCGAGAGACAGACTTTGAGATAGAAACTATACCTGGAGAAGCACCAATATCAATTGCACCATATAGAATGGCACCTTGGAGTTGAAAGAATTAAAGAAGCAACTGGAAGAATTATTAGAAAAAGGATTTATTAGACCGAGTACATCACCCTGGGGAGCTCCAGTATTGTTTGTAAAGAAAAAGGATGGCAGTTTAAGATTGTGTATTGATTACGGGCAGTTAAATCATTTTACCATAAAGAACAAATATCCTTTGCCACGGATTGATGACTTATTAGACCAGTTAAAAGGAGCAACTGTATTCTCTAAGATTGATTTAAGGTCTGGATATTGGCAATTGAGAATTGCAGAGGCACACATACCAAAGACTGCATTTAGAACACGATATGGGCATTATAAATTTATTGTGATGCCATTTGGACTAACAAATGCACCTGCTGCTTTTATGTTTTTAATGAACAAAATATTTCAGAGGTATCTAGATCGTTTTGTCATTGTATTTATCGATGATATATTGATTTATTCTAACACTCGAGAGCAGCATGAAGAACATTTGAGAATAGTGTTACAGATTTTGAGAGAAAAGCAGCTTTATGCAAAACTTAATAAATGTGAGTTCTGGCTAGAAAAAATTGCATTTTTGGGGTATATTGTTTATGAAAATGGTGTACAACCTGATTCTTCGAAGATCACAGCCGTAAAGGAGTGGGAATCCCCTAAAAATGTATCAGAGGTACAAAGTTTTTTAGGATTAGCTGGATATTATAGGAGATTTGTTGAAGGATTTTCAATCATTGCTAAACCATTAACAAACTTGTTAAAGAAGAATGTCATATTTAAATGGAATTCTAAATGTGAGAAAAGTTTTGAAGAATTGAAGAAAAGACTTATTTCTGCACCGGTTCTAACCTTACCATTAGGAAGTGGTGGATATATAATTTTTACAAATGCATCACAACAGGGATTGGGGTGTGTGTTAATGCAAAATGGAAAAGTCATTGCTTATGCTTCTCGATAGTTAAGGAGTCATGAACTGAATTATCCGACTCATGATCTAGAATTGGCAGCAATTGTGCATGTTTTAAAAATCTGGAGGCATTATCTGTATGGAGAAACATTTCAGATTTTCACTGACCATAAAAGTCTGAAATATATCCCAACACAAAAATAGTTAAACTTAAGACAAAGAAGGTGGATGGAGTTGTTAAAGGATTATGATTGTACTATAGATTACCATCCGGGAAAAGCCAATAAAGTTGCTGATGCTTTGAGTAGGAAAACCATTGTGAGAAGTGCAGGAATGACTTGTCATGCAGTACAATCATTAATAGAGCTTAGAACATTGCATGTAGAAATTGTACTTCGGGATGATATACTTCTTGCAAGTATGCATGTCAAGCCTTTATTGGACAGTAAAATTCAAGAAAAGCATATGAGTGATCCATATTTAAGAAAAATGAAGGATAAAGTACAACAAGGAATGAATGAACAGTTTGCGTTGAGAGTTTAGTGATGTTATCATGCTATATGAAATTCTATTAACTTTGGATGTTTAAAAATAAGTGAATTATGATCTATTTTAACTAAACCAATTTGAAATGAGGGTGACACCCAAGTAAGCTCAAGCAAAGGGAAGGGAGCAATAAAGATAAGTGAATAACTTAATGTTCTATATGAATGTTGAATGGTGAATTCGAGTGTCCTGTTATAATATGAACAGTATATTTGATTTAGCCATATCTGGAGTTTTATAACTCTAAATGGAGTGCTACTTATTGCTATAGAAAATTTGTATTGTAATTTACAAATGTTATAGAAATAGAGGAAGCTTGATTTTGCTGTTTTGATGGCCAATCTGGATCATACTTTCTGTTGCTTAATTTTATTGATAACTTGACCATGGTAGAGTGTTTTTAATGTTTCTCTTTCTATACACATCCATTTGATGTAAAATCAGTTTCAAATTAATCTAGACTTATAATATTACTGATCTGGAGAATATGGTTTTGGAATTCCTAATGTGGAATTTTTGGTGTATTTGTGAATGCACATTATTAAATCTGCCATGTTGGAATATGGTATGTTTTTGGTATATCATAGGTATTATTATGGTTTCTTATATATTATGGAGATATTAATTATTTAAATGGTATATATATATATATATATATATATATATATATATATATATATATATATATATATACATATATATAAGAATTATGGTTGGATGATTGTAAGGACGTAATGCTACTTGTGAATGAGGCAAGGCCGTATGCGATATGGAATTCTCCATAAGATTATATTTGACTGTATGTGTATGGGGATCCATGAAATTAAAAATATATATATATATATATATATTATTATGGAATTACACGTAATTCACAAGTTCATTGTTGTCCTAAACAAAATACTATGACAAGATTTATGTAAACACTATAAAGTCATAATTAAATATCGAATGGTTTGATGTTTGATAATACTACACATTTGATTGTGTTATTTTTCATAGAAAATTATGTTATTCTTTTGCTGAGTTGCAGGCTCACTCCTCTGCATTATTTCTTTTTCAGGATTAGAAGAATTATAATTGGTTTTGACAAAACATTTACATCTGTTGCACTAGCATTGTGTCAGGTAGGTCAGCAGGAGGTCGCCCTCAGTTTTTCTTTCTTGGACGTGACATGTCAAGTGGATTTCATTATCATGTATAAATCTGGAGCATTTTATGTGTATATAAAAAAAGTGTACTATTTAATGCTATGAGCTTTTTGGTGTGTGATATGTATGACTCATATAAATAGTTTTTGTTATACATATTGATTTATGAGTTAAAAGTTAGTAGTTAAGAAATATGTTATGTATCAGTCTTTGCATACAATGTATGTCTGACATCTTTTACAGGTGTCACAATTTCAATGACAATTTTATTTTCTAAAGCCATAGGAAAGGAAATATTTACCCCCACTTATTATATATTCTAGATTTCCTCGCCTATGCAAAATCATATATGATTGAAACTAAAAAACAAAAGCTGAAACTAGATGCATAAATTACATTTATATTTAGGACTCCTAGATAATATTGCCATTAATTTGCACAAACTAGGAGTCAAGACTCATAGAACTATTATTGTTCATCCATTATTTTAGTTTGTACATTAGTCTTCAATACAGTTATTATCATGTGTAGAACAGTACAATGCAATCAAATACAAAACCAAAATAATAAATAACCAGGACATATACTATTATCAGCGAAGAAAAGGATTACATGGCATACAGTGTGTTTAACGTGTAGATGGTAAATGAAAAATAATCAAATTTGAATTTTCACACCTAAACACATCCATTCTCTTCAGTGTGTTTAACGTGTAGATGCAGAATATGATAGAGCAGCAGTTTCAAAGATTTTGAGAAACGAAGATTTGCATATTGATTAAATTACCTAGGAAAGCTGCCTCCGTTGGTTGATAATGCCGACTCTTAAAGCTTTATGCAGAAATTTACCTTAGGGTTTGTGAATTTTACGTATCAAAGAGCGAATTTATGAATTATAAATTGAAAGGTGTAATAGTTGTTGTATTTAGTGGTAAGTGAAAAAGATAAGATATTACAAATTTAGTACTGTAGTATATACACTAGTAACACTACACGGCATTATTAATATATATAATCTACATTTTTTTATAGAATATAGAGTATATTCTAATATTATAGTTATTTTAATAGATACTATTATATAATAGAAACAATTATTAATAAATATTTTTTAAAAATTTGGTATCATAATTTGGTTCGGATTAGTACAACACAACTCGATTTTTACTAAAGAACCAGTATCATACCGTAATAGTAAGAAAATTTTGGATCAGTTCAATTTAATTATAAAAACTTTTGGTTATTTCAGTTTTGGTATTTTTCGATACGATTATTCAGTTCAGGCAGGAATCACCGAGATCTATGTTCAGCTCTAACGCCTTGCATGTTAATTTTGAAGGGATGACGAAAGAGACAAAAATAATGAAAGGAAAGTAGAAAGCTTGAAAGAAAAAAGAAGATGAAAGGTAGCTGGAGAAAGGTAGAAAATTGTAGCTGGAGAAAGATAGAAAATTGTGAAAAAATATTAAAGCTATATTTGTATTCTTCCCTAAAGGAAATGGTAAAGAAAAATATGAAAAGTTTAAAAAACTGAAAAGTTAAGAACTTAACTCCACTTTCAAACTGCGACTTTCTCCTAAAATTTTATCCGAACTTCTCTCTCACCATTTTCTCTCTCACCATTTTCTCTCTCTTACTCAATAAGGATAGGGTTTCTAAAATGGTGCGCAACAAAACATAATAATAAGTACATATAGTCTGAAGTATAAACATATGAAAGGAATGTATATCCATGTGCCACTAAATTATTTAGGTTCAAAGACTATACATCTTAGGCTTCTAAGTTCTAATACTAGAAAAAAAAAAAAAATTCTACTTTACTATTGACTTTTCGTTGAGGCTCATTTTGGTGTTTATTTAAATTCATAAATTTTTTACTTTAAATCTTTACATATTTAGCTTAAATTAATTCTATTTTTAAATAAAAATAAAAAATTTAGTTATTTTTTTCTAATTTATAATAATTTACAATAACTGTTTTAGAATTTTAATATAATTAATATAAGTAAATAATAAATAACTCTTACTAGTATTTTTTCTATTGCAATTGCTCTTACTTCTACCACTCTGTGGCACCACTACTATAGTTGCTTTCTTCACCATTATTATTAAAATAATAATAATAAAAATACTGACAAATAGTATATTTATTTTCACATTATATTTTATTTGAAATATTAATATTTTAAATAATTTAATTTAATATAAAACTAATATCTTTATTTTTTTCTTGTATTTATTCTCTTTTTGGAGAGTGAACTCACTCTCTTATTATTGTCATATATAACACTAATTTAAATAAATATGCAAAAATTAAATTAAAACATTCATAAAATTAGAAAAAAAAAAAGAAAAACTAAATGAAAACGGTCACAGTATACAATATGAGAAATTTGTACCTTTAAGAGTAACCACATTGGTCTGCGTGTACGGTGCTGTGCCTGCACCTAACAAATACGTACTATTTAGGTGTGAAATGAATGAAATTATTCTATTTTCAAGGCGAAGGTAAAAGTCTTCTTCATGGGACCCAAAGGTAAAACATAAAACGTATATGGAATAAGCAATACGACAATAAGAATGGTGGTTGGACCATTACAATTTTTTGGGGAGGAGGAAGAGGTGGATCTCGACACACCAGCAAGCTTAGTAATGGCATTAAATCAATAATGTAATATAATTAAAATTGTAATGCAATATAATGTCATAATCATTCTATTATCATATTTAATTATAGTAAAAGATATATATTTAATATAATGTAATTAAAATTTTAATTTTAAATATTTAATTTATTTATAATAGTTGGTATAGAAATAAAGTATTAAATAAATTATTTAGAAATAATATTAAAATTTATTATTATTTTTTAAAATATTATCGACCGTCAGAATTTGATTATGACTGCCAGATAACGGTGGCAGACGTTGGTTGAAAGTATTTAAATTATATTAATAAAAATAAAAATAAAAATAAAAATATATAATTATAAGTAATTTTGATTACATGGATTTTATATATATTAAATATTACATTAAATTAAGTATAATTGATTACATAATATATTTTTTATTATATTACATGAGATAAAATTTAGTTATCAAATAAAATAATAAAACATCTAATATAATAGCAATTCTCTTATATACTTTACTACATCATACTCAACTTGTTTTTAATATTCTTATCGAAGGACACATCTAACAGTATCTTATGAATTTAGGGTGAGTTAAAGGTAATTGTTAGAAGGAAAATATTTTTCTTTTCTTTTCTCTTTTTACATAAAAATGATAGTGATGAGTTCTCTATTTAAAAATATTAAGGTTAAATTTTTATAATTCTTTTAATTTAAAAGTTAAATAAAAATACCGCATACAATGTCCAACCACTCATAGGGATATAAATTAATAAAAAATAATTATTTACTTGTGGTTGCATGACGTTTTATTAAGTTTGTAAATAAAATTTAATAAAATTCTTACAATTTAATATTTATTTATAATATCTTAAGTAATAACATGAAATTAAATATTTTTAAAATATTTTTTAATTTTTTATTATTTTAAAATTTTATTAGTACAATAATATAAATTTTATTTTAAAATATTTTTAATTAAATTTTAAAAAAGTTAATAACATGAATATAACTGCTATTTTTATTTTTTAGGATTAGAAATTATTATATAATTAAAAAATTAATTTATTAGTGAATATAACATTAAAAATATAATTATTATCTAATTAGAAAATTAATTTATTAGTTAGTATAATATTAAAATATAATAAATATACTATTCTTAGGATAGAATTATAAGTATTATCTAATTAGAAAGTTAATTTATTAGTTAATTTAATATTAAAATATAATTAATATGTTATTTTTAGAATTAGAATAGTGTTTAATTAGAAATGTACCTTATTAATCAATAAATTAATAAAAAAATCATAAAATCACATATAATTTGAATTTCATGTGTCAAAAATAAATACACATATCAAAATAAAAAAAATATATAACAAATAAATATACATATCAAAATAAAAGATTTATATATATATTTTAATGAGTAACACAGTGTGTAGAAAATTATGTAATTTTCTCTTTGATAATTCCCCAACTTATACTTCTATAGCTTTTCTACATGCTTTATTTGTCCTATTTGAATTATATTATCGTAATTTGATTCTTTTTAACGATCCAATCTCGTAGTTCTAATAGACTTTGTAATGATTTGGATATGACCTAATATTCTTTTAATCTTTTCTTATCCTATTTAAACTTTTTCTAATTATTTATCATAACATACATTCTTGTTAAACTAGTCTCTTATTCCATAGTGATTACTCTTAAAAATTATTTACGTTAGAATTTAAGAGTATTTGATAGCTGAATTGAATTGAGCGAAGCATAATATGATTTTTTTTTTAAGAAGAACACAACGGAAATAATAAAAAAAAAGTTAGACTTATATAACGTTGAGAGTTATTGTCTTCCTTCGACTGATATACATACTAGATGAATACATCTCATATACGCGGGTTAAAATATTATTAAATAATTTCAATAATATATTATATATTATTAATAAAATATTAAAATATTATATATCATAAAATATTAACTATTGTTATTATCATTAGTGATTTGAAGATTATTTTGAATTTTAATATTTGATAATTTCTATTTTAATATTATTTAAAAAAAAAGAATATCTGAAAAAGATCAAGGCAAATTTAAAAGTTTAAAATTTGTACAATTAAAAGTAAAGGAAGGAATTAATATGGATGAATCGATGAAGGTCTAAATTAAATCATGAAAAGAAAAAATAAAATAAATAAAAAATAAAAAAACACACTTAATTAAAAGAAATATTCTCGAACAATAGAAAGAGTGACATGTATAAAAAATAATATGCTAGAATATATGATAATAAACTTTTTCTTAAAAATATCAAAATATATAAAAATCGGTTTAGAAAATAGAAAAATGCATCTAAAAAAAGAGAAACGTCTCTTAAAATACTTTTTCATATAAAGAGGGATTAATGGTTTGAAATTAACTAATCTCGCATAGAAGAAACAAAAAAGAATAAAGATAAATTTATTAGTTTATAAAAAGAAATCTATAACAAACATAAGAATAATGAAGAAATTAAGTTAAATAAAATGATAGTCGCTTGTGAATTATAATATATTTACATAAAATATGCCAAATTTTTCATAAGACTTCAACTGATAATATTTTATAAAGCCACATCATGTTGAGTTTCAATAAAAATATATATGTGACTTTGATGTGTTATATAATAATTTATTTTAATATTAAATACTAATCAAATAAAATGATAACAACAAATGCATTATAATATTAAAATACTAATCAAATAAAATAATATTATTTTAAGTGCTTATTAAAATAAAATGATAGATAGGTATAATTAAAAAAAATAGTAATTGTATCATGCCATTAAATTACTATATATCTATTATATTTTGCTTATTATTTCTTTTATAACCATTAAATCTTAAAACTATTAAACTAAAATTATAATATTAAGTATTTATCAAAATAAAATAATAGCTTTTCTTAATATTTCTTTTATTACCATTAAATCTTAAAATTATTAAACTAAAATTATAATATTAAGTATTTTTTAAAATAAAATAATAGCTAAGTTTAATTAATTCTGTTATAATATATAATATAATATATTTATAATCAAAACAAGATATTAAGTGCTTATTAAAATAAAATGATAGCTAAATAATAAAAATATAGTGACTATAAAATATCACTAATTTATTATAATCTATTATATTCTTTTATTACCATTAAATCTTAAAGTTATTAAAAGTAAAATGATAATATTAAGTGTTTACTAAGATAAACTAATAGCAAAATATAATTATTTTTTTATAAATAATATACTTATACTTAAAATAAAATATTTTAAAAAATTTAGATTATAAGATTATTAATCATTATGCATTAGCATAAGTAAATTGCTACTAAAAAAGAAAATTGCTACTAAAATAAAATAGATGGCAAAAAATAAAAGGAATAACTCAAATTTGGGGATTAAGAGTTCTTTTTTTTATATACATATATATATACATATATATATGAAAGAAAAGGAATAATGAAAGAAACAAAGGTAGAAAGTTTAGATGAAAAAGCAATGAAAGAAAGAAAGATAAAAAATTTAGGTAAGATATAAATCTCTTAAATATTGTCAGCATTCATTTTTTGGATTTAGATATCGAGAGAATTATAGAAAATCCTATGATGAAAGTTTTGCCTTCTCGGGTCTCGGGAGACGAAGGACGAGTGAATCTGAGGTCAGGATTGAGATTAATTCGACCAAAATTACTTTTTTTTTAAATCGATTTAGAGTTAATTGTCAAGAAACATAAAGTTTGAAGGTTAAAATGATAGATTTCGCGAGTTCGAGGACTAAATTATAAACTTTCCGCAAACTTCTCATATTTAGAGCCGATCGGCTTATCATAGAGCTAATCGGCTTTATGCAGAACCGACCAGCTCTACACAATATCGATTTGTGTTTTCTTGGTTTGACGTTATTTTTTTGACACTTTTACGTCCAGATACATATTGTAGAAAGTAGTTGATAATAATTGACAGATTTTAATTTTAAAGATTTGATTTATTAGATATTGGTAAATAATTATCAATTTTTTAAAAAGGGTTTTAAATAAGATTGAAGTATATATGCTCCTCTAAGATTTTTTCTAAAGACCTACCTCTATAAATAGAAACTGATGACCTCAACAACGATCGATTAGAAGATTGTGATTGAAAACCCTATATGTTGATTTAAGAGTAGAAGGTACTTTTGGTAATTAAGGAGCAAGGGCCACTAAGAAAGAACTCAAGATTTGAAAACTTTTTTGAAACGACATAAGCTTTTTCAATACCTTATCCAGCACTGGATTCTTAACCAATCTTCGATTCAACTGCGTCATTATCTCTTGAGACTCACATAATAATCAACTATGGTGATAACCTAAGGGTTCCCTAACATCCATCATCATTGACATCACTCTCTCATTAAACTAGTTTTCCTATTCTTTTATATTTTTAGAAACATGATTAAGGTTTTTATTGTTTTATATGTTTGATGTGATTAGAGTAGGATTTCTTATGAATTAATATGTTACTGATTTTATTGGATTTGAATATGATAATAAGAATACTAGGGTTTTGAATATGATAATAAAAATACTAGAGTTTTGAATCTGATAATATGTCTACCTCTGGATTTTGAATATGATAAGTCAAAAGATTATAATATTATGATTAGATTTGCATCTTCTTTGTAGTTTTATCATCAAATTAGTTTATTAGGGTTATATAATTAAACATGAAATCTGCCATCTTCTTTTAGGGTATGCATGACTTTTTAGGATTTCTAGTTTAATTTAATGTTATTAGTATCTTTTATCTTATTTCTTTTGTGTACTAATTAATTTTTTACTGTCTGTGCATGTGAAAATTGGCTCTAGGACAAGAGAGTTGCAAAGAAACTATAGAAACCAGCCTAGAGAAGCTCTAAAGCAGATCGGCTCAGTGCAAAGCCAATTAATGTTATAGTACATTAGGTTAATCAATGTTAATTGGGCTTAAGTTCTAAAATCAATGTAGACTTCGTGGGCTTTACCATATTTTATTTAGGTTAGTTAGGCCATAGTAGATCTAGGTTCACACAGTTGGGCCTTATCATAATAAGTAGTCCATCTAGGATTAAAGGCTTGGTAAAACATAACTTATAATTGGGCTAGACTAAGAGGGCCTTGTACATATTAACTAGTAAGTTAGATTAATAATCTTAACATGAGCTGGGCTTGATAAAAATGGACTAGACTTAAGTAAACAATATGTGCTATTTGGTATGCTTGTATATGAACTATTGTGTTTATAGAGAATGATTTGTTAAATAATAAAATTTAAGACTAAGATACACAAATAAGGAAGTTGGCTTCCGGATTCATATCTAGATTTATGGCGTAAGCTTTTTTATGGAATCTGAAAAAGTTAGTAAAGGTGTCTCGGTGAATTACTCGGGTGGCGACTCCCATATCCGCACTAGTCTCATTGACTAGTTAGCGTGTCCCTAATTAGGTTGAAAAGCCTTGCAGTGTCGTAGTCGCTAAAGACACTTTGGTGCACGCTCGAAACTGCTGCCCACTGTGGTGACTCCATTGGGGATAAAAGAAGCTGATTCCAGTATATGTCTGTCTTTAATTTTATTATTTAAGAGATAATTCTTGCATCACTACACCATTTTCACACATTGTGCACTTTGGTCCCTATAGCTCTGATGGCGTCAATTAGTGGTTCTTTGGTTTCACTCGAACCCTAGAATTGCAACACCAACTAACCATCACTCACCAGTAATGAGTGAATTTTCTTTGTTGCATGGACCATTGAGTGGGGAGACAAGCCAAGGAAGACCAATTTTTACTTATGGGAGACTTTATCCTTACCCAGGACTCAACTCATGGTAATATGACCGTAAAAATCTCGCTTAGGAACCCTATTGTTTATTGCATGAAATATTTTTCCTTATAAGTGTCTAAAGCCCAAGTATTAAAGGCCTTGGCCTAAAATATGTGGAGTCAGGCCCATGAACCTAAAATATGCAAGCTTTTATGCTTATACTGAGAAACATTGCCTTGTTTGTTTTAAATTGCTTTGAGAGCTTATGGCATGTGCGTCAGGCCTACAATCCCCAACTGATAGAAAGCCCAGATCCAAAATCCTAGGGAAGAAAGACTCACCACGAACTGTGTGTGGTAGTAATAAGGTTGGAAGGATGAATTGTAATTATTGTGTGTGCTAACCCTTTTTTCTGTCTTTATGCATTGCACATGCATCATGCATCTCATGCATCGCGTACATCATACTAACCCTTATTCTTTGGCCATATAGATTCTCTTGTAGGTTAGAAGAGGCAAGATAGTAGGAGGTTGGAAAGAGTACCCATTCATCCAAAAATTCGGGCTATCTTAGTACATCTTGAAAGACCAAGACGTCAAGCTACTAAAGCTACATCTGAAATGGCCAACAAAAGAGTTAATGAGCAAGACGTTGAGATCCTGAAGAACGTCATCATTGACGATTTAAGGGGTGTGATTCAGAAAGGGCTCCAACAATTTTTAGCTGGGATGGCTGCAAACCAAGCCTCACCTGCTGCTCCCATTGCACTAGGTAATCCCCTTGTTATTGTTGACCCGGCTGTAGTTGTCGCTGAAACTGCTGCTCCCACTACAGTTACTACTACTGCTACTGCTAATGCCAATACTGAAGACCCAACTAGGAAGGGAGTGCCCCAAAATTTTTAGGACTTTGATGAGTTTATGCTAGACCAAGCTAAGAGGGAGACCGCCCTTGCCACCAATAAAGTTGTAAGTGGCTTGAGCGCTAGGCTTGACAAAATGCAAGGCATACTGGAAATCAAAGGTCTAGACCCTACCTATGATTTTGAAGAGCTGGTTTTGACAAGAGAAGACAAGCTGCCTGTGAAGTTCAGAATGCCCGAGATGAATAAGTTCTATAGGACTGATGATCCGAAAGTTCATCTGAAACAATATGTAACAATCATGGGAACTACTCAGCTGAATAGAATCCAAATTGTCAAGCTGTTTGTGTTGTCTCTTGAAGGACCATTTGTAAATTGATACCATGGTCTGGAAAAATTCGCCAAAGCTGAATGGCGTAATTTATGTAATTCTTTTGTTAAGAAATACGATTATAATACTTATTTGGAAGTATCAATTAGGGATCTGGAGTCCACCAAGCAAAAGCCAAATAAGTCCTTCTCTGATTTCTTGACCAGATTGAGGAATAAAGCTGGATTAATGAAGAACAAGCCCTCTGAAAAGGACCAAGTTCGTATGGTGGTCCAAAATATTCTTCCAGTATGGCTCAAAAGGTTGCAGATGATGAATCCAAAGACCTTCATGAATTTGTACGATGATGGGCTACAGGTCGAAGAGATCGAAAATGATAAAAGAAAAACTATGAGAACTAGTGGAAGGGCGAATTACCAAGCTGGATGGAGCAGGACTCTAGATGTGAATGTTGTGAAACAACCGAGGAAGTTTTCTAACTTCAAGCAACCTCTCTCTAAAATCTTCGAGAGGTTAGTACAAAATGGCATATGCTCCAACCCACTATCCTTAAGACCCCACGAAACCCTAACACACCTAGTTGTAAACCCAACACTTACTGAAAATTCTACCAAGCACTCGACCACCATGCTGACAACTGTATCCAGCTGAAGCATGAAATTCAAGATCTTATTAATGATGGAAAACTGACCAACCTTAACCAACCCAACACCAGAAGAAATCCCTTACCAAACTACAACAAAACACTACCCCCAAATCAAGTGTCCATGATCAACTTTGACTTCAGCAAAGAGGAGGTCATGAACTCTTTCAAAGACATACCTTAACTAGAACCAAAACCATAACTAGAGCCAAGTCACACACAAAGAACCTTCACCGAGCTAAGAGCACCACTCTCTATAGTGTTCCAACATTTAAAATGGAGCAGAAAACTCAAGTCTCAACTGCCAAAGGACAATCCTACACCTCACAATGGCTAGTATTACGAGTATCATTAGGCTTTCGAGCATGTGATGGACCAGTGCAATCGTCTCAAGCACGAGATTCAGGACTTAATTGATTGTGGGGAATGACAAGTTGAGCAAGTTCCTCGGTATAAGTATGAAGACCTAGTAGGGCAACTCTTCGGGCAAATTCAATTTCAATGTCTGATATTCGAGGCCTCATTCGGTCGACGTTCGAATTGAGGATATTGTGCCAAGTGGTTGGGGGTCAGATGATGATCAGGCAGCTTGTGAGCCTTGTCTTCTAGAGATCTGAAAAGAAGGGAAAAGAAGTCGGTCATGGCTATCGACACCTGGTATAGCTTTAGGGATGAGGGTGGAGTCCAAAACACTGAGGGCAAGGACATCTGGGCATACAACGACTCCGATAAGGACACCAAGCTAGTATGTAAGGGTAAGGAAGTCAGAGTACAATAGTTAAAGCAAGATAAACAAGCACTTGAAGACGTAGATACTAGATTGTTAGAGAAGTGGAAGAAGGAGAAGAAGACAACCGATGTTTGGGGACTGCTAATGCATTCATCAAATCATAGAAAGGCCCTAGTCTAGGCCTTGTTTGGTATAAGCATCGGCACAACAGCTAACCCTGAGGAAATGAGTAGAATGGTAATTGACAAGACCACCGGAATGATCACTTTCTTGAATGAAGACCTACTACTTGAGGGAAGAGATAACAACAAGGCTCTCTACATAGTAGCGGAGGTCAAAGGAAAGAGAACCCTATGTATGATGGTGGATGATGGGTCAACCATCAATGTGTGTCCTTCTTGCATACTGCCTAAGCTAGGAATGACTACGAAAGACCTAAAACCATCAAATATGGTTATAAGAGCCTATGATGAGACAAAGAGAGATGTGAAAGGAACATTTTCAACACTGGTAAAGACGGGTCCTAGGTAGAGTATTGTCTTAGACATCCCAGTAACTTTTGTATTGTTATTGGGAAGGTCATGGTTCCATGCCTTAGGAAGAGTTCCTTCCACTGTGCATCAGAAGGTAAAGTTTCCTCATCAAGACGAGATCATCACCATCAACGCCGAAGATGGTAAGGTTGTGTCGACTATCCAAGAATCTATCAAGGAGCTGGATGCCCCTACTGGATTCCAAGTTATTATTCTCTATGAGGACTAGATGGATCCTAAAGTAGATAGCATGTTTAAGATGATGAACTTCATGCCTAGAATGGGGCTGGAAAAGAATCAGTAAGGTATCACAGAGCTGCCAAACTTTAAAGGTCAGAAGAATAGGCATGGATTGGGTTATTTCGAGGAGGAAGACGAAGGCAAATCAAAGGGTAAGACTCTAAAAGATGTATTCATCTAGGAGTATAAGCCCTACTTTGGGGAGCCTGAACCTGTCACTATAGTTGGGATTGAGGTACTAGGGTTTGAGATTTTTAAGATCCTAATCATCGATAAAATGGTCGAGCTGAGTATCAAGGAAGTCTGAGAGAAAATCACCACCAAGATAGAGAAGCTGAAGCTGGAAGAGTTCACCGCCCCACTAGAGAAGTTGAGTCAAGAGGAGCTAGCTACTCTTATAGAAGATAATATTGTTCATATCTTTTATGATGATGTAATAACGTTTGATGTTTTTCTTGATGGTAGTTGCATTTTGATATGACATGTGCATGTTTAACATCAATTCATACAAATTGATTCATTTAATCTAAGCATAGATGTAGATCCATGGAACATTCTGATAGCTCATGATATAACTCCTAAAGAGAGGAGAAGATTCAAAAGAATAATAGACAAAAGAAAAACGTTGCTTGGTCATATCCTGACTCATCCGCACATCAAACCGGTCAAACAAAAGATGAGAAGATTAAGGCCAAAATGGGCTGAGAAAATACGAGAAGAGGTTGCTAAGTAGGTAAAGGCCAATTTCCTTGATGTGGTTAACTACCTTAAATGGTTAGCAAACATTGTCCCAGTCCTGTAGGATGGTAAGGTCTGGATATATATAGATTACCAAGACTTGAACAAAGCATGCCCTAAGGATGATTTTTTTCTTCCTTACATAGATGTAATAATCGATAGTGTCGCTTTGAATGTGATGTACTCCTTTATAAATGGGTTCTCCGTATACAATCAGATCATGATGGTAGTACTAGACAAACTGAAGACGTCGTTTATCACCGAGTAGGGAACATACTGCTATAAGGTTATGCCTTTTGGACTAAAGATCGTGGGAATAACTTATCATAGAGCAGCCACTATCTTGTTTCATGACATGATGCGCAAAGAGGTGGAGGTGTATGTGGATGACATGATGGTAAAATTCGAAACAAGGAAAAGGCACTTTCAAGCTCTTGATAAGTTTTTAGGATGAGTGGAAAGGTATAATCTAAGACTCAACCCTAAGAATAGTCTATTCAGAGTTACATCGGGGAAGCTATTAGGGCACATAGTAAGTCAAAGAGGCTTAGAGATCGACCTGGACAAGGTCTAGGCTATTCAGGAGATGCCAACACCGAAGAAGGAGAAATAAGTCAGAGATTTTTCTAGGACGCTTGCAATAAATCAGTAGATTCATTTTCAAGTTCACAATGGTTTATGATCCTATCTCAAGCTTTTGAGAAAACATTAACCTGTTGTGTGGGATGAACATTGTCAGAAAACCTTCGATAGAATCAAAGAGTATCTACTAAAGTCGCTGGTACTTAGCCTTGGAGGATGAAGCCATAGGGGCAATGGTAGCACAGTGCGGACCCAATAACATGGAGCATGTAGTCTATTATCTTAGTAAGAAGTTGTTTCCTTATGAGTCGAAGTATAACCTCGTAGATAAGACGTATCTACCCATGATATGGGCTACAAGAAAGTTGAGGCATTATTTTCAGTCTTATAGATGTGTAGGAAATTTTAATAATAGACCTCTTGAAGTATCTATTTGAAGCTCCATCTTTTACAGAAAAGCTGGCTAGTTGGTTAGTACTCCTGACAGAGTTTGATATTAAGTACATCACTAAGAAGGTGGGCAAGGATAGGGCCATAGCAGAGTTTTTAGCTCAAAACGCGATTGAAGGAGATGACCCTTGGGATTTGGAATTTCCTAATGAAAATCTAGAGGCAATCGAGATTCAGGAGTGGAAGATGTACTTCAATGGAGTTGTGAACGCAAGAGGTGCAGGGTTAAAGTAGTTTTGATCACGCTAGGAGAAGAAATGCTGCCAATGGCTTAGAGATTAGACTTTAGAGTGACCAATAACATGGCGAAGTATGAAGCATGTTTATTTGGATTAGAGGCGGCCATGGTAACAGGAGCTAAGTGGTTGATCGTCTATGGGGACTCCATGTTGGTAATCCAATAAGCCCTCGAGGAATAGGAAGTAAAAGAAGAGAGGTTGAAGCCATATATCAACCATCTCAGAACTTTAATATGTAATTTCTCCAAGTATTCCTTTATACACTTACCTTAAAATGAGAACCAGATGGCAGACGCATTGGCTACCCTATCATCTATGTGGGTCAATCGCTCTCAGCTTTCAATAAAACCTTTGGTGATTATGAAGTTGGGTGTGCCTTATTATCAAGGAATCAAGTAATGCAAGTTTAGATAGGACCGAAAGAGAAGCCTTGATTTTATGATCTGAAAACGTTTATAGAAAATAAAGAATATCTAGAGGAAGCGATTGCTAGGGAAAGATACACACTGCTGATTCAAGCCAGGAATTATATCAGCCATAAGGGAGTCTTGTATAAAAGGATGGCATTGGGGGTACAACTTTAATGTGTCACTAAAATAGAAACCCAAGTAGTAATGGAAAAATGCACAAAGGAGTATTCGGGCCTCACATGAATGGCATAGTGTTAACTAGGAAGATCATGCATCAAGGATATTATTGGTTAATAATAGAAAAGGATTGCATAGCACTAGTAAGTAAATGTCAGGAATGCCAGCTATATAGTGACTTGAGTCACATACCTCCGACCGAGCTACACAATTTAACATCTCCTTAGCCCTTTGTAGCTTGGGGGATTGACATCATTAGTGAAATAAAACCTCCCTCGAATGGTCACTGGTCCATAGTCATAGTAATTAACTACTTCTCTAAGTGGGTTGAAGCCGAGTCGTTCACTACCGTAGGGGCAAGTCAAATGGCCAAATTTATAGAAAGGAATATGATCTACAGTTACGGGATTCCATATCATCTCATGACGGATAATGGGTGCAGTTCATGGGTGAAATAGTAGACCAGCTAGTAGAATACAAGATCGAGCATCATAGATTTTCTCCTTATAGACCTCAAGCGAATTGAGCAGTGGAAGCAACCAACAAGAACCTGAAGAAAATACTCTCGAAAATAGTATGGAATCACAAGGACTGGTTGTTTTGGTTACCCTTTGCACTTTAGAGATATCGAACAACCGAGCAAACATCGACTGGGGAAACACCAAACTATATGGTTTACGGGACTGAGGCGGCTTTGCTGGTTGAGCTAGAATTGAATTCTTTGAGAGTTATATTAGAGGCTGAAATATCAGAGTATCAATGGGTCGA